>NC_091821.1:20727360-21027360 GCF_038994185.2 Dermacentor albipictus
GGGGGGGCCCGGGCCCCCCCGGGCCCCCCCCTGGGTACGTGCCTGGGCCCTGCATTTCCTGCGCGAAGTCAAATCGAAGAGTGCGGTGCTGACGGTGCGCGCTGTGCCGTGAAATTGACAAACAAAGTATGGCACTCCCGAAATAGAGAAAAAAGGGCAGCCAAATAGGAGAGCTCTACAATACCTTCCCGTCCTGACTGTATAGTTTTATCAGCCGAACGAAGGAAGCGCTGAACCAGCCTAGGTTGAACCCTTCTGACTGCTGAACGGCGATCTGCGAGTTATTCACACTGGCGATAGCACTGGGAATTCGATCTCACCATGCAAATATCTCCTTGGCATTGACTTTCAAGCTGAGGTCACGGGAAAGCTGACCCAGCCCTTCAACGGGCCAACACAGTAATTGCGAGAGCAACTTTGTGGACAATGTCGGCAGCAGAGATCTAGGGGATTCCGACGAATGCTTTGCGTCCGACTGAGCTCTGGGAGCTGCAGGCCGGTGGCAATGAACCCCAGCGCGCAATATTCCTTCCTCTGCGTGGAATGGCCACTCGTACGCTTGCACCCGAGTCTTCTCCATTTCATAGCGTAGCCTGCAAAAGGTCTACTTAGAAAGCCAGCAAGGGCGGTGCAACTCATTATCCGTCACTTCTTCGAAAGCCTATCCCATTTCCAGCCGTGGTCGACACGGAAAGAGCAACGCCAAGCAGACGACGAAGGCAAGTAATAGCCTCCGAAGCAACCAACGCACGCGGGCGCGACGCCTGCGTGTCTCCGGGGACGCGCGACCGGCGCGCGCGGCCAGGGTCACAAGCCAACAGCCAAGTCACAGCAACGGAACCCAAAGCGGACTACCCCTTCGCCGGTTCCTACGACCGGTTCGCTTTGAAGATGATTGACGGATGCGTGACGTATTCGAAAAT
This sequence comes from Dermacentor albipictus, assembly GCF_038994185.2. NCBI lineage: Eukaryota > Metazoa > Arthropoda > Arachnida > Ixodida > Ixodidae > Dermacentor > Dermacentor albipictus. The sequence goes on from NC_091821.1 coordinate 20,728,284, forward strand.
TGCGATACCGCCCCGCTGCCTCTGACGACCTGTGACGCAATGAAAATTTTGGCCAATCAGGTGAGGCCAAAGGAACGGTTCCCCCAAGCGAACCGTTATAAGATTCGGCCCCTGCTTATCAGAATTGTCGCCGTCCATACTGCCGCCTCAACTGTGGTTGTGACGCACGCGAGCTCTCCTTTTCAATCCTCCGACATGTTATCAGGCATGCGACGCAGCTGGCGAAGCGAGCGGGGGCGAGCACAAAGACGAGGAACGCGTTGTGACGTCATACCAAACGGCGGCGGAGGTAAGGCGCGGCGCTTCGCAGCGGCGGAACACATGTGCCTCGGTGCTACTAGTGGCGCATGCGCAGTAGTGACTAAGGAGAGAAAGAGAGAGAGAGAGAGAGAAATATCCGCGGTGAGGCGCGTGTTGGGACATCATGTGCCTCTTTGGAGCACCGCCACGGCGAAATCGCAAGTTCGCAGCCAGTAAAGCTTTTCTTTACAAAAATAAAACCAGAATAAACACTGTTTAGTATGGATTCCGGTTTGCCGTCACGGGCTCTATGGGAATCCACGTAATCTTACCTCAGTTTCCTTCCACTCGTACAAATGGTAGGCCGCGTGAGGTAAAGACTGCGAAAGAACAGCGCGGCTACTCAGAACGCATTCGTGAACATAAGCGGGAATGAGCGCGGCGACGACGGGCGGCACGTAATACGGACGAAGATCGTGCCACAATCGCCAAGTGCATGCACCTTTGGATGGATCCCCCCCTCCCGACTCTACTCCCATCGTAACTGGGGGTGATTTAACATAAAAGTACCCGATATACATGCCATTCTGCAGATTATCTCTATGATTAGGTCATGTAGTAACACACCCACACCCACTCCTCTCTACGCCTTTGCATTCCAGCTGGACTCTGCCGTTGCGAAGCTAACCTGTTTTGTCGAATATGGTTAGGGGCGGCCTTCACTAAGTCACCTGCGAATCGGATGGGTCAACGAAGCCTCGTGTGATGACTGTGGTAGCGAGGAGACTCTTCAACACCTTCTATGTGACTGTCCTCGCTACAATTTACAAAGAAGATACCGCGCTGTGACCAAAAACCTCTAACCGAGGAGCTTATTTTACAATGCCGACATCACAAGCCATCGCAGCGGAGGGCGATGAGGGCACTTTTTAAGGGCAACAGAATTGAACAAGCGGCTGCAGCCTGAACAGATTTTTATAGTGCTGCAAGTGATACAGTGCTGTGCGGTGACGGTATGCGGTCGCAGTGAACGACTGTTATTTTATGTCTTTGCTCGTTTCCTTTTTTATCTCTACTTCCCTATCACTTTAGCTCCCCCTCTCTCCTTTCTTTCCAACATAGGGTAGCTCACGTGAATTTGAACACCCCGCTTCCCTTTATCATGGCTTTCAGACAAATAAATGCTGCATGGGCTTTCGAGGTAGATGAATGGCTGGCAGTACAGCGTTATACTCAAATAAATGTCATGTAATTGCAATCATCACATTAAGCACATTACCATGGGGGTTTCGATGAATTTAGTTCTCCTTTCACCAGATCTGAATGACAAAAAATTTGCGCCAAGTACGTTAGTTTGCTAGGAAAATGCAGTTAGCTGGGGTTCATTTAAATTCTGCAAGATTTTCAACGTTCTGATATGATGTTGAACAGGCATATATGAATATCCCTCGAACAAAATTTCTGACCAGTAGCAATAGCACTATGACATGAGAAACACGAGGATAAGAAGACGTAGAAAATGTACACCACTAGCGCTTGTGGTATTTATGTTGTGTCTTCATATCTTTGTCCTTTTCATGTCATTGCAACCAGGAGAAACATGCACACTCTAATATATTCCAACAATATTGTGATAACTGTTGACAAGGAATCTCAGTCAACGTACACTCTAATCTTCTGTCGTTCGTGATACATTATTCTTATAGTCCCCTACATCACTTTATATTTCCAGTGCGCATCGTATGCGTCTCGGCCAATAATTCCTTTAATAATCTGTATCGGTTCGGAGCTCAAAAGAAGTTCAATAGACAAAACGTAGTGTTGTTAGTTCAGTGCGACCAAAGTTCCAGCAAGCATTGTACCTTCCTTCAGAAGAGAGATTCGATGGTGTTCTCGCACTGCTGCAAACCTCGGTCATCCCCCTCAAGCAAGGAATATGATGGTGTTCTCTCGCGGATAGCGGAACGATCGCTGGAACGCCCAACTAAAGACCACGCGCGAGCCGCCACGTGCACGCGGTCACGCGCAAGCTGTCAACAACACTCGCAGGTACAGGAATATGCTAGTGGTACGTTATGGGGTACTGCGCGTCAAAATCACGATCTGATTAATAGGCACGCCATAGCGAGGGGCTCTGGAATAATTTGGACCAGGTGGTATTCTTTAAAGTGCACCTAAACCGAGTACACGGGTGTTTTCGCATTTCGCCCCCATCGAAATGCGGCCGCCGTGGTCGGGATTTGATCCTGCGACGTCGTGTTTAGCGGCCCAACAATATAGGCTCTAAGCAATCACGGCGGGTACAGCTACGTAGTGTCTCTATCTATGTATGCTCCTCGCAGGCGCGGAGATTTCGTATTCAGTTTGATGCGCCAATCTCCCCTTTATTCGCTAAATAGTGACAACGTGCATTCAAAGCATCATTCTCGCAGAGAACTTCACGGCTGTGGTGCTGGCCACCACGGAAAAGCGAGAGGGAGAAAAAAATCAGAATCACTCCACTCTCTAAAGATGGATAACCAGCAGAGCTTCATCATATGTTTAACAACATATTTATCATACAGTGATAAATATGTTGACTGAAATTAGGACACATATCGCAATGAATATTGTTTTTCACGATTGTTTTGTTGTTTTATTGAATTGCATAATCAATACATTTTTTGAATTTTTGACCTTTTGTTTCCTTTTTTGTATTCACTATTTGGCCTCAAAGGTGACTATGATCACTATGACATATGGCCTCTGGCTTTGTGGCGACACTGGAAAGGTTCTTGGCCAATGTGACATCTATACACGACCGATGACGCGTCTTGGGCTCACTGATGTTTAGGTAACGTTGAATGTCGAACGTTTCCAAGAGAAATGCCACGAGCAATTTAAGTCTCGCCGAGACGCGTCTATGTTCCAATCACTCACAATTACGATGGGAGCACAGTCGGGAGGCCTGATACAACCAAAGGTGCATGCGCTATGGCGTTGGCGCAACGATCTTCGTCCGTATTATGTGCCGCCCGCCGTCGCCGCGCGCATTCCCGCTTCTGTTCACGAAGGTGTCCTTAGAAGGCGCGCTGTCCTTCCGCATCCTTCACGTCACGCGGCCTACGAATTGTACGAGTGAAAGGAAACTGCGATAAGATTACGTGGATTCCCTGTAGAGCCCGTGACGTCTAACCGCAATCCATACTAAACAGTGTTTATTATGGTTTTATTTTTTATTACGATATTTGATCACAATAATTTTTGACGATTCTCGCATTTATGCGCAGCTGGGGCATACCCGGCTATACGCTCTCGCTTTATGATTTACCTCTTTTAGCGCTGCGGTGGCAGCCATTTATTCGTTTTTGCCTACGCGCACAAATCTCCTGAGCCTAGCGTATAACAGTTGGAAGACGATTGATGATGTTGAAGTAGATGAAAAAGTCTTCCTTTGCGAGTCGGGGAAGAGATAAGGGCGGAGTCCCCCGGTACTGCACCCGCCTATAGCAACGGTTCTTCAAGGACCTACACCCGACGCATTCGCAGACTCCGCCACAAACGCACTGTGTGTGTCCCGCTTCCAATGCACGTCTTTCTCGCCAACGCTTTAGCGAGCTACGCCGTGAATGCATCGGGTATGTGCCGCCCCTCAATGAACATCCCGTTAGCTTGGGTCGCTGAGTATATGTGCCACGGAGTGTTCGGCAACCGAGGGAACAATTCTCAGCGTTCGCACGCACCGGCGCGCCATGCTTCTCGTCTCGCAGGCCTCGCGCCGTCTTATCGGCAGCGCCATCAGATGGCGCAGTGTGTCCAGGAATAAATGGGAGATAGGATCCCGGTTGCCGCGTTATCCGTTTCTCAACATTGGCAGGCACCGGTGCGCCATGCATTTCGCAGATCAAATGACGGCTTCTGGTCGGCTCCACTACACGACAGGAGTGTTCTTAGGGAAACAAAGAATGGGAATAAGAAACGCCACGGAGATTTACGAGATTGGAAGGAAAGAAATGAGAAAGGAACATCTGTACGATGACGCAAAGGGCAGTGCCTTGTTATCTGAGGATCAATCTGGTCGCCTAAACAGAAAAACATACCGGAGGAAACATTCACAACAAAATGAGGCATGGGCATGCTCCAGCAAGAATGCAGAAACCACTCGGCGCTTTCTAATCGAATGAGAAGTGATTCACCCAGTGAGCCAGGCAACGTACACCTTTCAGGTTAGGCTAAACTGGTTAACCTCCCTGCCTTCCTTCTCCACTGTTTCCTTCCTTCAGATGCGCTTGGATTTAAAGCGGGCGAAATCATCAACGGTTCAGCAGTCGAGGTAAGCAAGAGACATTTAGAGTATCAGTGCATAAAAAAATACAGGGAAGAAATTGATAAGACCGGATCCATTACAGGCATGTGTAGCGGTACAACGCAGATAGAGAGGTTTCGTGCAAGATAAAAAAATTACTGGGTCTCTTCAGATCTCTCTTAAGAGGTGAACGGCGAAAGCATGCTCTTCGTCCTCCTATCTTTCGCCGATTTCTCTTTGCCTCTTCTTTCTTTTAGCGATTACTGCTCACTACTAAGCATTTTTAGTCAATTTTTTTCAATTGTGGTCATTGCAAGCCGTTGTGAAACGTGTTCGTCATATCATAGTCGTAAATAGTCAACACAATTCACTTCAGTCATTATAAGTCATCACTGGCCATTACTAAGCGTTTTTGTCATTACTAATGAGTTTTCATTAGAAGTTGTCGTTAGACATATTGGTCATTTGGTAGTCATTAGTAGTCATTACAAGTCATTTCAGTCATTATTTGTCATTACTGCTCACTTCTAATCATTTTCGTCATTTGTAATCAGTTGTAGTCAGTACAATCCATCGTTAGACATGTGGTCATATCATAGTCATCACTAATCATTACAAGTCATTTCAGTCATTATTAGTCATTAGCGGTCGTAACTAAGCATTTTTAGCCATTTATAATCAAGCGTAGTCGTCAGAATTCGTCGTTAGACATATTGGTCATTTCGTAGTCATTAGTAGTCATTACAAGTCATTTCAGTCATTATTTGTCATTACTGCTCACTACTAATCATTTTCGTCAGTTGTAATCAGTTGTAGTCAGTACAATCCGTCGTTAGACATGTGGTCATATCATAGTCATCACTAATCATTACAAGTCATTTCAGTCATTATTAGTCATTACTGGTCATAACTAAGCATTTTTAGCCATTTATAATCAAGTGTAGTCGTCAGAATTCGTCGTTAGACATATTGGTCATTTCGTAGTGATTAGTAGTCATTACAAGTGATTTCAGTCTTTATTAGTCATTACTGGACATTACTAAGGATTTTTAGTCATTTCTGACTTATTGTAGTCGTTACAAGTTGTTGTTAGACATATTGGTCATTTCTTAGTCATTAGTAGTCATTTTAGTCATTACTTCTGATTACTAGACAATTCTAGTCATTTCTGATCAACAGTGGTCATTACAAGTCATCGTTAGACTCGTTGGTCATTTAGTAGTCATTAGTAGTCAGTACAAGTCATTAGCGTTAATTTTTGTAATTGCTAGTCATTATTAACCTCTGCGAATCTTTATCATAACGTTCATCATCATCATCATCATCATCATCATCATCATCATCATCATCATCAGCCTGGTTACGCCCACTGTAGGGCAAAGGCCTCTCCCATATTTCTCCAACAATCCCGGTCATGTACTAATTGTGGCCATGCCGTCCCTGCAAACTTCTTAATCTCATCCGCCCACCTAATTTTGTGGCGCCCCCTGCTACGCTTCCCTTCCCTTGGAATCCAGTCCGTAACCCTTAATGACCATCGGTTATCTTCCCTCCTCATTACATGTCCTGCCCATGCCCATTTCTTTTTCTTGATTTCAACTAAGATGTCATTAACTCGCGTTTGTTCCCTCACCCAATCTGCTCTTTTCTTATCCCTTAACGTTACACTTATCATTCTTCTTTCCATAGCTCGTTGCGTCGTCCTCAATTTGAATAGAACCCTTTTCGTAAGCCTCCAGGTTTCTGCCCCGTAGGTGAGTACTGGTAAGACACAGCTATTATACACTTTTCTCCTAAGGGATAATGACAACCTGCTGTTCATGATCTGAGAATGCCGGCCAAACACACCCCAGCCCATTCTTATTCTGATTATTTCCGTCTCATGATCCGGATCCGCAGTTACGACCTGCCCTAAGTATATGTATTCCCTAACGACTTCCAGTGCCTCGTTGCCTATTGTAAATTGCTGTTCTCTTCCAAGACTGTTAAACATTACTTTAGTTTTCTGTAGATTAATTTTTAGTCCCACTCTTCTGCTTTGCCTCTCCAGGTCAGTGAGCATGCATTGCAGTTGGTCCCCTGAGTTACTAAGCAAGGCAATATCATCAGCGAATCGCAAGTTACTAAGGTATTCTCCATTAACTTTTATCCCCAATTATTCCCAATCCAGGTCTCTGAATACCTCCTGTAAACACACTGTGAATAGAATTGGAGAGATCGTATCTCCCTGCCTGACGCTTTTCTTTATTGGGATTTTGTTGCTTTCTTTATGGAGGAATATAGATATCTTTCAGTATTTTTACATACGGCTCGTCTACACCCTGATTCCGTAATTCCGTAATCCTAACGTTATCGATCACTAACTGTCACTATCAATCATTTTTTATTCTTTAGTCTGCCTTTAATCGGTCTTCGTGTTGTTGTGATCGGCCGTTCACCCCGCGACACACCTCGGTCGCGGCTCGCACGATAATGGGGAACGGGCCGACGACCTCGTCAAAATGGTTCTCGACAAGGATGAATTCTGACCAGCGCGGGAATACCTCGTTCAGGAGAGGTTTGAACAATCAGCAATAATACGGCTGTCACCTGTCAGCAGCAAAAACTGGCATGTCCAAGCCGGAGACGTGCTCAGTGCGATGATTCGGCCATCACCTCTCGGAGCACGATCGGCGTCAGCGAAAAGGGCAACCTACCGCTGAATTGGTGGGACCTGATGTCAGCGGCCTCCCGACACCGGATTGGTGGGACCTGATGCCATCGGTGGCCCAGGCACCGGATTGGGGGATGTGACTAAACAACGATCACGCAAGGCATAAAAGGAGCTACCGACGGCGGGAGTGATCGGTGACTACCATTTCATAATCAACTTTTCTGTTTTACTTTGCATTTTCTTGTACATTTGTAAAAATATACGTGTTTGTCTAACGTCCTGAACATCAGACCCAGCCTCACGTTCACTCACTCCTCCACGAGGAAAGAGGATCCCACGTCTTCGGACCCCGGGTCGCAACAACTTGGCGCGACGACGCCTCGGCGGACACTGCACTGGTCAGGACCGCTGACACGCACTTCACCATGAGCCTAGAAAGGCTTTCGCCTCAAAAATTAAGGAGTTGTATGCAAAAGTGCTAGAATGAAAAGCATGCACAGCATTCGTGATTACGTCAAGCATGCTCGGTGGCCATTTGCAACCACCCCGTTTCAAAGAGCACGCCAATAAATCATGATCACCATCATCAATTGCAAAAGAGGAGTCCCCACTATCGGCCTCGTTGACCACTGGTTTTCACAGTGGCAATACGTTTTTTGCCACGCTTAGTCAATGCTTAATGAATTACTGTCGACAGTCAATGTGAGATTTGTTCAAGTAATATTCTTTTTCTTCTTTTGCGGCATGCGACCTCTGCCCCCCCCCCCCCCCCCCCACCTCTTGCGAAGAAAATTCCTGACTAGTAGCAATCGTAGTGAGATGCGAAAAATACGACGATAAGAAGACGTACTAATGCACACTACTAGCGCTTGTGGTTTTTATGTGGTGCCTTCACATCTGTTGTGTTTTCATGTCACTGAAACCGTAAAATTAGCAGGTTTTACGTGAAAAAACCACTTTGTGGTGATTAGGCACGCCGTATATATATATATATATATATATATAATCATAACACACTAACAGGGACGCCAAGGGCAGATTAGGGGACATACGTTGTACTTCTTAATTGATTCAAGAACTGATAAATTATTGAAAATGAAAGTTGATGTAAAAACAACTTCCAGCAGGTGGGATGCGAAGACGAGAGTTGGTATCGAACCTGCGGTCAGTTGTTTTTTAATCCACCTTCGTTTTCTTTAATTTATAATTTATTTTTTCAATTAAGAACTACAAGTAACGTCCCCTACGCTCTCATGGGTGTCTGTTTTTTTGTTTTGGCTTATAATGATGGTGGTAATAAAAATCAGGTTCGTCCGATACACGCAGTTTAATCATGTATCAAACACGTGCGACGTGCTGATATCGCATTTCACTCTCATTTAACCCTCAATCGTCGCCGTATTTTTTCACTTGCGCTGTCCGCACGCAGCGTTGCTAACCCTCGACCACTCGGGCCGATGGAGCTCCGACGAGGAGCTGCTTTAACGCTTGCTCGATTGCACCTGCCTTACAGTGAGCGCTACATTTACCTTTAATCCCGTATTAACTTTAACGAACAAGAGAATAACATACACCGTGGGCAACAACACCTGGAAGAAATAACTGAACAACAGTTTAGCGCCTTCGAGAAATTTATTGTGAACCCCTTTCGAATGACGCAAGGCAATATTTCGGGAATGAAATTACGTCGCCTCCCAATTATTGGATCTTCCGCGGGGAGCCAATGCAAATCCCAAGTGCCGATTTCCACTGGATGTGACCAGCGCGCTTCCGCGATCACTGTGACGTCACTTGCCCTTGGCACTTTTCTTGGGCTTGGAAGAACTCGTCCGCTTGGCCCGCCGTGATTTCGACGACGACCTGCTCGCCGCCTTCTTCGACTTCACCCGCCTACCTCGACGGCTCGACGACCTGCTACGGGCGCGGCGGTGCCGTTTACGTCCGCCACTTTTGGTGGTCGCGCTCGCAGCAGACGAGCGACTCACGGAGCGGTGGCGTCGGCTCTTGCTGCGTCCCCTCTTTCGTCCGCGGCTGCTCTCCGAGCCGGTGGTCGACGTCCCCCGGCGACCGCCTCTGTGCTTGCGGCCACCTCGGCCGCTGCGGGACGAGTGTCGGGATCGGCCACGGCTCCTTCCACTCCTGGCATGGTGGCTGCTGCTGCCGGGGGAGAGACTACGCGAGCGGAGGCGATGCTTGGTACCCTTGGCCGCGACCGAGAAGGCACCGCTTGTGGACGAGCTGTGTGCTCGAGTGTTGCGGCTCGCTCTAGGTGCCTTTTGTGAACGCCCCTTGCTGGTGAACGGGGCGTCCACATCGGCGTCTAGGGTCGGCTCATCGGAGGTCTTTCTTATCTTAGCAGAAGCCCTGATGGTGATTGCTTTCTGCGTCGCCGGTTTCACTGACCTGGACCTCGTCGTTGGTGTAGAGGAATCCTTGGTCGCCTTCCCGCGTGGCCGCTTGACGACGGGCGCCTCTTCAGATGGACTGCCCCCATCGTCGGCAGCAGCCCGCTTTCGCTTCGCCCGGGTGGTCTTGGGCGGGACCGCCTTCTTGGCCGAATCACCCTCCTCCGTCATGGCGGCAACAGCTCGGCGCACTCCCTCGGCTTGGCTCCTCCGTCGGCGCGCACTCCCGCTGTCTCACCTGCCGTTGGCCTCCGCCTAGAGGCTGACAGGGAATCGGGTGGCAGGCCTGGCTTCCAGAGCAACCGTGCCCGCAGCGCGAAGACGGCCGCCTGCCGCGATCCAACCGAGGCTGCTCGAGCCGCACTCGCGAGCCCCGTGGAACGGCGCGTGAAGTGCCGGGCTTCTTTCTCTTTCGGCGTGCCAATCTTCTGGCGAGCAGCCCTCACTTTTGCAGCATTCCAATGCTTGGAATGGTTAGCGATGTTAATGCAAACCTCACAAAAAGTATGCCGCATTTACTACCCATCCGTTTTAACCTCAATGTTTAGTATTTATACGGAGGCTTCGGAGCGGGATACAAGTGAGAATTGTACTCGGGCATTTTATTCTAATCGCACTTGTTGCATATAGGAGCTGTGTAGTACGGTTATAACACAAATCTGTACTGATGTATATGTGTGTGGCTTAGTAACTGGATTTCTATGCTATTGTAGATTAAATCGTTTTCCATGAATACGTCTACATTATTGGTTTCTTCCACTCGTTCAATGTACGGTAATGCATATACATTCTCAGCCCTATTACTAATTTATAGTAGAACAATATACTCTGTAGGGTAATGTAGGCATAATCACCCTGCAATACTTCTCGTCAAACGTGATGCTATTGCTGGTATAGATATTCAATGAACAGAAAGCCTCCCTGTGGCTTAAAACGAGGCCACTTAGAATATATTATCTCGGTGTTGACTATACGGCTGGATTTCATTTCGGGACATGTACATTCAGGCACATGATTTTATAACAGCTCCAAAAGCGAACCGTTCGCTTGCCCTTATGTGATTGGTCAGAATGATGCTTGCTATGAGGAAAGCGCAATTTTCACCAATCACGCCAGGACATATGAACGGTTTGGTTTCTGAACGGGCATGATGGTTGCATGGCCCCCATTATCCGACATGTTGACGCCCTTGTTGAGTAATCATGTTTTTTCTAAATTCGTGCTGGGAAACTGAAACATTGCAGAAATCGCGTCTGCGCATTGGTCAAGATGACGAGACGGGAGAAACGCTGTAAATATTCCCGAAGGGACCTCTTTTCGCAGGTATATTGCGATGTTAGCGTTTGGAATAGAAAGTTAATCGTAGAGCAGGAACCCCTGCAATGCATTTTCAATTTCACCATAACGGGGTGGCGTTCTGTAAAAACTTTTTTTTACCCGGCGTGGTGCCTTAGCGCCTGTAGTGTTGGGCTACCAAGCACGAGGTCGCGTAATCAAATGCCGGCTATGGAGGCTGCGTTGGTGTGGCAAACCGTGCAAAATAGTGTAGTCCGAGGCGATATATAATGGAGGCGAGAAGCACCTGCATCGCCGCAATTTCACCGCCATGCATTTCGGCCCTTTGAAAGCTTGTTTTTTTTAATGAATAATGCTGTCTTGCTCATAACCTTTTCACGCTTTCGTAGTGCGTCTACATTTGTGGTTGAAGTCACTGTTTCTTTAAATGATGTGTTTATTTTAAATGATATTCGTTAAACACTACGCATCTCTTGCGGCTTTTCACTAATTTATTCAGATTGTAGTCAAAATTATTACTTTTCGCAAAATAACATAATATGCCTACGGCAACTTCTTTTTTTTTTTACTTGTTATGAAGAAAAATGTACGCAATGCAGCACCGTAATGTTTCACCATGCAAATCACACAGTGCGACTAAACAACGAATTGAACGAGAGATGGCACTGCCGGTGGTTCCATCGTGCAAACGGATGTCTCTGGGGAGCGCATTGCTATCGGTTATATTTGGCAGCCTATTGGTCAGCTGAGGTTTCCGAGTCCCTTGCGTTTAACGAGATAGCGGTAACGGGGCGTAGAACACGCGCTCTTTAATGCTGAATGGTTGCTTGTGTTGTCACAACGTTGAAAACAAGGGCGTTGGTGCCAACCTAGTACAAGTATGCGTTTTTTTTTCAGACAGCCATCTTCCCTAATGTATCCCACGTCGGTGAGAGGTGTTTACGAAGGGATGACCTCGTGCTTTGAGAAGCCCGGTTGCTTTTCACGGAGAAAGAAAGCTGCTTTGTTTAATGAAGGACGATATGTTGTCTGCTTTCATTCATTTTCGTATACAACACGTCAAGATTGCGTCGTGGTAGAAAGCAAATTGTGAGGTTAACTTCGCCATCTGCGCCAGTTACGGCACCTGCAAAGACACACACTCGTGTAGACCAAATTTCAAATAACCGTAGCTCATTTGTTAAAAATGCACACAGCAATTGTCATAGATGTGATATGTCGACAGAAATGTCATATGTCGACATGTCAGACATGTCATATGTCGAGTCCAACCATGCCGAGTGCTGTGAACTACAAGACAAAGCTTTATTTACATTACCATGCCTGGCCTACAATTGGCGAGGTTGCACCCTCTGTACTAGAGCCTTAATTTTACTCTGTGTTTTGCGCATTTATAGCATACAATTACGTTACCGTTAGTTATCAAGGAATAACTGTGCTCACCACCATGAGACTTTTGAATCATGGCAGTGGCGTTGCGATTGTCACCCTTTCGGTAAGTTTCTCGCATTGTGGTATGGGAATATTAACGCATTGCACCATCGAGACGAGTTGCACGATACGCACGATGTGCTGTGCGTCGACCAAACGCTTCTTGTCGAAGTAAACTGCCTTGTCACGCAGCCCTCTACAGATGCGTGAACCTATTCTGATCGACGCTGATGAAATTTTGCATAGAGTGCAGTACATTACGGAACGTTGAAATAAGATAGGAACTTTTAGAATATATTAATCAATGCATTACCTCTACAATTTAGGAACAATAGTGACCTATGAACTAGCTAGGATTGTGATTTTGGTCAAGAAGCATCACAGAACAACGCCCACCTATAGCACCCCGTGTACGTTTATCGCCGCACTGTTTGCACAACACCGCACTCAATCCTTCTCACACAGTAGTCGGCACGTGTTCCAGCTGTAGTGGAGGGCTCCGGAAATTCAGTCCACCTGGGGTTCTTTAACGTGCACCTAAACCTAAGTACACGGGTGTTTTCGCATTTCGCCCTCATCGAAATGCGGCTGCCGTGGCCGGGATTCGATCCCGCAACCTCGTGCTCAGCAGCCCAACACCATAGCCACTGAGCAGACACGGCGGGTCATTGCAACCATGAGAACCATGCAGGCTCTAATATACTCCAACAATATTGTGATAACTTTTGACAAGGAATCCCAATTACCCTACACTCTTATCTTATATCGCTCGTGATATTTTATTCTTGTATAGTCCCCAACATCACTTCCTGCTTTCAGCGCACGCGAGATGCATTACTTCTCTATAGAAATTTTAGTCCACAGTTGGAGCGGACGCTTTGCATAATCACATGCGCAACGTATGCGTCTCGGGCAATACATCGTTTAATAATCTGTATTGGTTCGCAGCTCAAAAGAAGTTCAATAGACAAAAGGTAGTGTTGTTAGTTCAGTGTGACCAAAGTTCCAGCAAGCATTGTACCTTTCTTCAGAAGGGAGATTTGATGGTGTTCTCGCGCTGCTGCATACCTCGGTCATCCCCCTCAAGCAACGAATATGATGGTGTTCTCTCGCGGATGGCGCAACGATCGCTGCAACGCCCAACTAAGCGCGAGCCGCCACGTGCACGCGGTCACGCGCAAGCTTTCAACAACACTCGCAGGTACAGGAATATGCTAGTGGTATATTACGGGGTACTGCGCGTCAGAACCACGATCTGATTATGAGGCATGCCGTAGCGAGGGGCGGCGGAATAATTTGTACCGGATGGTGTTCTTTAATGTGACCTAAATCTAAGTACACGGGTGTTTTCGCATTTCGGTCCCATCGAAATGCGGCCGCCACGGCCGGGATTCGATCCCGCGACGTGGTGCTTAGCGGCCGAACAGTATAGGCTCTAAGCAACCGCGGCGGATACAGCTACGTTGAGTTTCTCTATCTATGTGTGCTCCTCGCAGGCGCGGAGATTTCGTATTCATTTTGATGCGCCACTCTCGCCCTTATTCGCTAAATAGTGACAACGTGCATTCAAAGCATCATTCTCGCAGATAATTTTACTTCACGGCTGTGGTGCTGGCCACCACGGAAAAGCGAGATAGATAAGAATATCAGAATCATTCCACTCTGTAAAGGCGGATGACCAGCAGAGATTCATCATATGGTGATAAACGTGTTGATTGAAATTAAGACACATATCGCAATGAATTTTGTTTTTCACAATTGTTTTGTTCTTTTATTGAATTGCATATTGAATACCATTTTTTATTTATGACCTTTTGTTTCCTTTTTTGTATTCACTATTTGGCCTCAAAGGTGACTATGATCACTATGACATATGGCCTCTGGCTTTGTGGCGACACTGGAAAGGTTCTTGGCCAATGTGACATCTATACACGACCGATGACGCGTCTTGGGCTCACTGATGTTTAGGTAACGTTGAATGTCGAACGTTTCCAAGAGAAATACCACGAGCAATTCAAGTCTCGCCGAGACGCGTCTATGTTCCAATCACTCACAATTACGATGGGAGCACAGTCGGGAGGCCTGATACAACCAAAGGTGCATGCGCTATGGCGTTGGCGCAACGATCTTCGTCCGTATTATGTGCCGCCCGCCGTCGCCGCGCGCATTCCCGCTTCTGTTCACGAAGGTGTCCTTAGAAGGCGCGCTGTCCTTCCGCATCCTTCACGTCACGCGGCCTACGAATTGTACGAGTGAAAGGAAACTGCGATAAGATTACGTGGATTCCCTGTAGAGCTCGTGACGTCTAACCGCAATCTATACCAAACAGTGTTTATTATGGTTTTGTTTTTTATTACGATATTTGATCACAATAATTTTTTACGATTCTCGCATTTAAGCGTAGCTGGGGCATACCCGGCTATACGCTCTCGCTTTATGATTTAGCTCTTTTAGCGCTGCGGTGGCAGCCATTTTTTTGTTTTTGCCTACGCGCACAAATCTCCTTAACCTAGCGTATAACAGTTGGAAGACGATTGATGATGTTGAAGTAGATGAAAAAGTCTTCCTTTGCGAGTCGGGGAAGAGATAAGGGCGGAGTCCCCCGGTACTGCACCCGCCTATAGCAACGGTTCTTCAAGGACCTACACCCGACGCATTCGCAGACTCCGCCACAAACGCACTGTGTGTGTCCCGCTTCCAATGCACGTCTTTCTCGCCAACGCTTTAGCGAGCTACGCCGTGAATGCATCGGGTATGTGCCGCCCCTCAATGAACATCCCGTTAGCTTGGGTCGCTGAGTATATGTGCCACGGAGTGTTCGGCAACCGAGGGAACAATTCTCAGCGTTCGCACGCACCGGCGCGCCATGCTTCTTGTCTCGCAGGCCTCGCGCCGTCTTATCGGCAGCGCCATCAGATGGCGCAGTGTGTCCAGGAATAAATGGGAGATAGGATCCCGGTTGCCGCGTTATCCGTTTCTCAACATTGGCAGGCACCGGTGCGCCATGCATTTCGCAGATGAAATGACCGCTTCTGGTCGGCTCCACTACACGACAGGAGTATTCTTAGGGAAACAAAGAATGGGAATAAGAAAGGCCACGGAGATTTACGAGATTGGAAGGAAAGAAATGAGAAAGGAACATCTGTACGATGACGCAAAGGGCAGTGCCTTGTTATGTGAGCATCGATCTGGTCGCCTAAACAGAAAAACATACCGGAGGAAACATTCACAACAAAATGAGGCATGGGCATGCTCCAGCAAGAATGCAGAAACCACTCGGCGCTTGCTAATCGAATGAGAAGTGATTCACCCAGTGAGCCCCGTAGGCAACGTACACCTTTCAGGTTAGGCTAAACTGGTTAACCTCCCTGCCTTCCTTCTCCATTGTTTCCTTCCTTCAGATGCGCTTGGATTTAAAGCGGGTGGAATCATCAACGGTTCAGCAGTCGAGGTAAGCAAGAGACATTTAGAGTATCAGTGCATAAAAAAATACAGGGAAGAAATTGATAAGACCGGATCCATTACAGGCATGTGTAGCGGTACAACGCAGATAGAGAGGTTTCGTGCAAGATAAAAAAATTACTGGGTCTCTTCAGATCTCTCTTAAGAGGTGAACGGCGAAAGCATGCTCTTCGTCCTCCTTTCTTTCGCCTCTTTCTCTTTGCCTCTTCTTTCTTTTAGTGATTACTGCTCACTACTAAGCATTTTTAGTCAATTTTTTTCAATTTTGGTCATTGCAAGCCGTCGTGAAACGAGTTGGCCGTATCATAGCCGTAAATAGTCAACACAATTCACTTCAGTCATTATAAGTCATCACTGGCCATTACTAAGCGTTTTTGTCATTACTAATGAGTTTTCATTAGAAGTTGTCGTTAGACATATTGGTCATTTGGTAGTCATTAGTAGTCATTACAAGCCATTTCAGTTATTATTTGTCTTTAAAGCTCACTACTAATCATTTTCGTCATTTGTAATCAGTTGTAGTCTGTACAATCCGTCGTTAGACATGTGATCATATCATAGTCATCACTAATCATTACAAGTCATTTCAGTCATTATTAGTCATTACTGGTCATTACTAAGCATTTTTAGCCATTTATAATCAAGTGTAGTCGTCAGAATTCGTCGTTAGACATATTGGTCATTTCGTAGTCATTAGTAGTCATTACAAGTGATTTCAGTCATTATTAGTCATTACTGGACATTACTAATGATTTTTAGTCATTTCTCACTTATTGTAGTCGTTACAAGTTGTTGTTAGACATATTGGTCATTTCTTAGTCATTAGTAGTCATTTTAGTCATTACTACTGATTACTAGACAATTCTAGTCATTTTTGATCAACAGTGGTCATTACAAGTCATCGTTAGACTCTTTGGTCATATCGTAGTCATTAGTAGCCAGTACAAGTCATTAGCGTTCATTTTTAGTAATTGCTAGTCATTATATTAACCTCTGCGAATCTTTATCATAACGTTATCGATCACTAACTTTCACTATCAATCACTTTTCATTCTTTAGTCTGTCTTTAATCGGTCTTCGTATTGTTGTGATCGGCCGTTCACCCCGCGACACCCCTCGGTCGCGGCTCGCACGATAATGGGGAACGGGCCGACGACCTCGTCAAAATTGTTCTCGACACGGATGAATTCTGACCAGCGCGGGAATACCTCGTTCAGGAGAGGTTTGAACAATTAGCAATAATACGGCCGTCACATGTCAGCAGCAAAAACTGGCGATTCCGGAGACGCGCTCAGTGCGATGATTCGGCCATCACCTCTCGGAGCACGATCGGCGTCAGCGAAAAGGGCAACCTACCGCTGAATTGGTGGGACCTGATGTCAGCGGCCTCCCGACACCGGATTGGTGGGACCTGATGCCATCGGTGGCCCAGGCACCGGATTGGGGGAAGTGACTAAACAACGATCACGCAAGGCATAAAAGGAGCTACGGACGGCGGGAGTGATCGGTGACTACCATTTCATCATCAACTTTTCTGTTTTACTTTGCATTTTCTTGTACATTTGTAAAAATATACGTGTTTGTCTAACGTCCTGAACATCGGACCCAGCCTCGCGCTCACTCACCCCTCCACGAGGAAAGAGGATCCCACGTCTTCGGACCCCGAGTCGCAACAATATGGCGCGACGACGCCTCGGCGGACACTGCAGTGGTCAGGACCGCTGACACACACTTCACCATGAGCCTAGAAAGGCTTTTGCCTCAAAAATTAAGGAGCTGTATGCAAAATTGCTAGAATGAAAAGCATGTACAGCATGCGTGATTACCTCAAGCATGCTCGGTGGCTATTTGCAACCGCCCCGTTTCAAAGAGCACGCCAATAAATCATGATCACCATCATCAAGTGCAAAAGAGGAGTCCCCAGTATCGGCCTCGTTGACAACTAGTTTTGACAGTGGCAATACGTTTTTTGCTACGCTGAGTCAATGCTGAATGAATGACTGTCGACAGTCAATGTGAGATTTGTTCAGCTAATATTCTTTTTCTTCTTTTGCGGCATGCGACCTCTGCCTCCCCCCCCCCCCCCCCTCTTGCGAAGAAAATTCCTCACTAGTAGCAATCGTAGTGAGATGCGAAAAATACGACGATAAGACGTACAAATGTACACCACTAGCGCTTGTGGTTTTTATGTTGTGTCTTCACATCTTTGTCTCGTCCATGTCACTGAAACCATAAAATTATCGGGTTTTACGTGCCCAAACCACTTTGTGGTGTTTAGGCATGCCGTATATATATATATATATATATATATATATATATATATATATATATATATATATATATATATATATATATATATATAGAGAGAGAGAGAGAGACAGAGAGAGAGAGAGAAAACACACCAACAAGGACGCCAAGGGCAGATTAGGGCACATACGTTGTACTTCTTAAATAATTCTAGAAATGATCAATGATTAAAAATGAAAGTTGATGTAAAAACAACTTCCAGCAGGTGGGATGCGAAGACGAGGGTTCGTATCGAACCTGCGGTCAGTTGTTTTTTAATCCACCTTCGTTTTCTTTAATTTATAATTTATTTTTCCAATTAAGAACTACAATTAACGTCCGCTGCGCTCTCATGGGTGTCTGTGTTTTTTTATTTGGCTACTAATGATGGTGATAATAAAAATCAGGTTCGTCCGATATACGCAGTTTAATCATGGATCAAACACGTGCGACGTGCTGATATCGCATTTCACTCTCATTTAACCGTGAATCGTGGCCGTCTTTTTTCACTTGCGCTGTCCGCACATGCAGCGTTGCCAACCCTCGACCACTCGGGCCGATGGAGCTCCGACGAGGAGCTGCTTTAACGCTTGCTCGATTGGACCTGCCTTACAGTGAGCGCTACATTTACCTTTAATCCCGTATTAACTTTAACGAACAAGAGAATAACATACACCGTGGGCAACAACACCTGGAAGAAATAACTGAACAACAGTTTAGCGCCTTCGAGAAATTTATTGTGAACCCCTTTCGAATGACGCAAGGCAAGATTTCGGGAATGAAATCACGTCGCCTCCGAATTATTGGATCTTCCGCGGGGAGCCAATGCAAATCCCAGGTACCGATTTTCGCTGGATGTGACCAGCACGCTTCCGCGATCACGATGACGTCACTTGCCCTTTCCACTTTCCTTGGCCTTGGCAGCACTCGTCCGCTTGGCCCGCCGTGATTTCGACGGCGACCTGCTCGCCGCCTTCTTCGACTTCACCCGCCTACCTCGACGGCTCGACGACCTGCTACGGGCGCGGCGGTGCCGTTTACGTCCGCCACTCTTGGTGGTCGCGCTCGCGGCAGACGAGCCGCTCACGGAGCGGTGGTGGCGTCGGCTCTTGCTGCGTCCCCTCTTTCGGCCGCTGCTGCTCTCCGAGCCGGTGGTCGACGTCCCCCGGCGACCGCCTCTGTGCTTGCGGCCACCTCGGCCGCTGCGGGACGAGTGTCGGGATCGGCCACGGCTCCTTCCCCTCCTGGCATGGTGGCTGCTGCTGCCGGGGGAGAGACTACGCGAGCGGAGGCGACGCTTGGTACCCTTGGCCGCGACCGAGAAGGCATCGCTTGTGGACGGGCTGTGTGCTCGAGTGCTGCGGCTCACTCTAGGCGCATTTTGTGAACGCCCCTTGCTGGTGGGCGGGTCGTCCATATCGGCGTCTAGGGTCGGTCTTGTCTTAGCAGAAGCCCTGGTGGTGATTGCTTTCTGCGCC
Source organism: Dermacentor albipictus (assembly GCF_038994185.2). Taxonomy (NCBI): domain Eukaryota; kingdom Metazoa; phylum Arthropoda; class Arachnida; order Ixodida; family Ixodidae; genus Dermacentor; species Dermacentor albipictus. The sequence goes on from NC_091821.1 coordinate 20,747,820, forward strand.
GCCGGCTTCACTGACCTGGACCTCGTCGTTGGTGTAGAGGAATCCTTGGTCGCCTTCCCGCGTGGCCGCTTGACGACGGGCGCCTCTTCAGATGGACTGCCCCCATCGTCGGCAGCAGCCCGCTTTCGCTTCGCCCGGGTGGTCTTGGGCGGGACCGCTTTCTTGTTGGCCGAATGACCCTCCTCCGTCATGGCGGCAACAGCTCGGCGCACTCCCTCGGCTTGGCTCCTCCGTCGGCGCGCACTCCCGCTGTCTCACCTGCCGTTGGCCTCCGCCTAGAGGCTGACAGGGAATCGGGTGGCAGGCCTGGCTTCCAGAGCAGCCGTGCCCGCAGCGCGAAGACAGCCGCCTGCCGCGTTCCAACCGAGGCTGCTCGAGCCGCACTCGCGAGCCCCGTGGAACGGCGCGTGAAGTGCCGGGCTTCTTTCTCTTTCGGCGTGCCAATCTTCTGGCGAGCAGCCCTCACTTTTGCAGCATTCCAATGCTTGGAATGGTTAGCGATGTTAATGCAAACCTCCCAAAAGTATGCCACATTTACTATCAGTCCGTTTTAACCTCAATGTTTAGTATTTACGGAGGCTTCGGAGCGGGATACAAGTGAGCATTGTACTCGGGCATTTTATTGTAATCGCACTTGTGTCAGATAGGAGCTGTGTAGTACGGTTATAACACAAAACTGTACTGATGTATATGTGTGTGGCTAATAACTGGATTTCTATGCTATTGTATATTAAGTCGTTTTCAATGAATAGCTCTGTATTATTGGTTCTTTCCACTCGTTCGATGTAGGGTAATGTATACATATTCCCAGTGCTACTACTTTTTAGTAGAACAGTATACTCTCTGCTGTAATGTACGCATAATCATCGAGCAATACTTCCCGTCAAATTTGATACGTTAGCTGGTATAGATATTCTATATTGAAAAAGCCTCCCTGTGCCTTAAAACGAGGCCACTTTGAATTTATTGTCTAGGTATTGACTACTGCGGGATTTCATTTCGAGACTTATATTCAGGCGCATAATTTTATAACAGCTCGAAAAGCGAACCGTTCGCTCTCCCTTATGTGATTGGTCAGAATGATGCTTGTTATGAGGAAAGCGCAATATTCACCAATCACGCCAGGACACATGAACGGTTTGGTTTCTGAACGGGCATGATGGTTGCATGGCCCCCATTATCCGACATGTTGACGCCCTAGTTGGCGGTCGAGTAGTCATGTTTTTTCTAAATTCGTGCTGGGAAACTGAAACATTGCAGAAATCGCGTCTGCGCTGTAAATTGTAGAGCAGGAACCCCTGCAATGTATTTTCAATTTCATCGTAACGGGGTGGCGTTCCGTAAATTCTTTTTTTTTTTTTTTACCCGGTGCGGTGCCTAAGCGCCTGTCGATTTGGGCTGCCAAGCACGAGGTCGAGGCATGAAATCCCGGCCAAGGAGGCGGCGTTTCTCTGGAGGCGAAATGCAAAAGCGTCCATGTCTTGTGTATTGGGCACGTGACGTTGAACTGGGCTGAAATCGCAAACATTTTCCACCATTACTATTGGTTTGGCAAACCGTGCAAAATATGCTAATCTGCGGCGATTTATATTGGCGGCGAGAGACACCTGCACGGGGGATGACCTCGCCCGCGTCGAATTCTTGATTCGTCGCGGAGATGGCTGGGCGCTTCTTGAAGTCGCCTCCCGTGTGGGATTCTTGATTCGTCGCGGAGAAGTGGGAGCTCCCATCGCCTCGTGGTAGGCACGTGGTGCTCGTAATATGGCACAACGCTTTCGTACATTTCTGCGTCAGCGTGACAGGAAAGACGAGCCATCTCTTACATTTGTGCAATGCATATCGTTATACAGCATGCAAAACAATAGTTTAAAAACTCAGTTACTGGTAGAAGTAAAGCATTCATGCTAGGCAGAGAAATCTTAACATGGTCACTGAATAAAAAAAAAACAACACAAAAGTTTAAGATCCTGGTTCACATTCCCAGGCCAAATTCTTATCTTTCATATATGTTGTGAACGCCTCGACAGCGAAGACCACTACAACGAATTTGCCTGCAGAACGAAGTAATTTTGGCGCTCGCAATGGCTCATTTGTTGCTTTTCAACTTAATGCACAACGCTGTACCACCCCTGCCATACCCAGGCGTCACGAAATTGCGCTTTCTGTTAGCGCTAACGGTGCCGTTAGCGTCGCAATCGACGAGCACGCCGATGCTGGAAAATATCCAACTGCAGTGCTCCAGAAGTCACTGAAGTGGTACGCTCTCAGTGCAACGCATCAGAGGGCGCGACGGCTGAAGAATACGTCGCGGATGACAACGATTTGATGATGAAATCGTAATTGACCATCGGTGGCGTCTTAAAAAACATTTGAGGCAGAAAGGAAGCAAATGTCAACGAGGGCAACTGTGATCAAGATTCCTCTGAAGGGAACAAATATTTTGATGGCAACGGAGGCGATGAGGATTTTCGAGGATCTGCAGCTTGTGGGCATTTGTGGAATTCGACGCGCCATTGCGCGGGCGCATTTCACCTATGCTCTGCAATCCTTAAGCCACATCGTGCTTGCTCCGAACCAGTTCTCAGCGGTGGCGCCCCACTCGCGATGGTTCGCGGTGAGGGCGGAGCTAGTGACGCCACGAAGTGGCCCCTCGTGGTATACTGCCGTGACGGTAGCGGCTCTCTCCCTCCTTGGGATGGTGCGCGGTACGTACATGCTTCCTCTCGTCCGCCGACACCTTTGTGACTAGGACTGAGCTGACGCACTGTGCCTTTGCCCGTACGGGGAGCGCGTACCTCGTGTTGATCCTATCCCGACGAAAGCCGAAGAACGGGTGCCTAGTGCTCGCGCGAGGTCGTACCGCGCCGAGCCGCACTTATCGGAGGCCCAAGCCAAAGGAGATGAGCCCGCGTTCTCGCGAGTTGGCCCATCAGTTATCGTGAAAGCGAGTAGCACAGCCGCCGGGACTTTTCCTTGCGGCGTGTCCCAGCTGGAGCGTGTGCTCTCGCAGCGACGTGCTACAGGCGCCCCTCACTGTATTTTCGCCCTTGGTGCGGGACCCCTTTGGTTCCCCGCCGTCCCGGGACCGGGCGTTCGTGCAGTGTCGGGTGCCGTTGGAGACAATAAGCGGTTTCCGTCAACTTAAGGCAATACTGTGTTCTTGCGTGCGTCGCTCGGTAGCCCCCTGTGGCCTGAGCTCGCGCGCAGCGGCGCTAGAGGCTGATGGCTGACGCGGCCCTGCGGCTCGCTAAGCTCGAACCCGCGGTGGTCGGTACTCCTGTGAGACACGAGGATATATACCACAAGCTTTACTTCGCATATCTCGTACATTTCATTGCAAGGCATGCTGGGAAACTCGGTGCAAAATTATGGGCTGCAGTGGCACATTCTTGCTTACTGTGCGCCCTCCCCCCACGCATACACACAAATAATGACTTATTTCCCTGAGCTTCTCTTGGATTCGTATTAAATAAAGGCTTTCTTTTGCTGAGCTATACGGTGACCTGTATGATGAAGGAATTTGGATATCCTTAGCTTTTCGTTTTACAGCGATTCGACTCTGTATAGGCAAGACACGTATATGACTTTCTTGAGAAACAAATAAATAAACATATTAATTAGTGCACAAAATGGTTTCTGGTGGCTTGTGGTAATGCGGGTCATGATGCCTATCGCTGTCGGTGGGGGAGCTGTGTGTTTGGGGTTCAAAGCGTGGCGTCGAAGGCTTCCATGTTGACGTGTGGCGAATAAAGCGGATGTAAGGTCGCATCCCGTGGATTTGGTCGTCGCAAGCAGGAGGTTGCGGTAGTCGATAAACATGGTCGCTCGAACACTAGCTGTATTCGTCGTCGTTTTATCCTTTGGGACACCGTGTTCTGCCCTCCGTAACACACACACACACACACACACACACACACACACACACACACACACACACACACACACACACACACACACACACACACACACACACACACACACACACAGATATATATATATATATATATATATATATATATATATATATATATATATATATATATATATATATATATATATATATATATATATTTCAATAAATTAAAAATTAGCGAAAGAATCGTGAAAGGGAGAAGCGTTGCTGCAACACCGAAATGTTAACTGAGAGCAGCATGAGACGACGAAGAGGCGAGCGGTAGCAATGTTCGCTCATTGTATATGATGGTGCGTTTCGGTGACGCCGCTGCTTAGTGGAAGATGAGCACGGACCCATGCGTGCTGAAATACGTGACGTAATTTAACAGTGTCACGTGTGGTAGTCCTCGTGCGTAGACGTGGTATATGACGCAGCTTGCTCTCGACGCGAACCATTATCAACCGTGTTCTGCGGCGGCGACTGCGGCCGAGGCTGCGTATGGCGCGGTCACGCAGGCCCTATCTCGAAAGCCAGAGCACCGAGTGCTGATATCTTTGCGCTGTGCTCTCGCCGCTTAGTCCGCGTTGAAGCGAGAGAAACAACGAAGGTGAATTTGCTTGCTGCTGCGAGCGCCATCTCGAAAGCGATCGTCTTACGTGACGGACGGACGGACGAACAAACGGGTTTCCTCGTCGGATGGGCATAGAAATGCTTAGACACTTAAGAATCAATAAAATTGTTCGATCGCAAGATTCAAAGAGATGACCCCTAACACAACAGCCCGATGCCCCCACCATTAGACCGCGGGCGCATAGCCCAGTAGGTGGAATAGAACAATGTTGAGCATTTCCCACTTGCATGCCAACTGTTCAGAGGCCTGGTGCGTTTTATTACAATATCAACTATACGAATAATCCATGGGATCTTTACCGTGGTCAATAAAAACACATAAAGGTACTGATTGCCTTAGGTATAATATATATACGTTTCCTGAAGAACATCTCACGTTAACTGTATACGCTTTGCCTTTGCGTCAGAGCGTGAACCCCAGTTGGAGAAATTGCTCTAGGCGTGTTCGTGTTCCAATCGCACCGACTGAAGCAGCTGTATTCGAAGGCCTGAAGTTAGACAGTTTTGCTTCCTGGAACGAATTGTAACACAGCCATGCAGACCCTGCCAGCTGGGACCCTCGTTTTCCCACACATAATTATACTCTGTTTCAGATATCAGGTGCGACGCTGAGGAGACTGCGCAAGAAGTTCGGTCACGATTAGGGAGTTTTAGAATAGGGAAGCCAAGCAGTTTGGGGACCCAAGATAATTGCACGCCGCAAGTGCGCATGGGCGGAACACAAGCCAGTCTTGTGTTCTTGCGTTCGCGTTGACCCAAAGCCCAAAAAATCGAAAACTTGCGTTGTTTCAGGTGATTTTAGGTGTTTTTAGAGGCAAGAGATTTAGGCCAACGTCAGAAGACGCTAGCTGACCTCCGGTCGGCGTTAATGAACCAGCCTTGGGTTAAAAAAGGCAGAAACAAGTTGTACGAACAACAACATATTCAATAATTTTATTAGAAGCTATCCCAAGCCTTTTTTATTTTAAAAACGCATTCCTTGAGGTTTCATTCGTAAAAAAAAATCTTGCTGTTGTTGTTGTGTACTTTTTTCTTTTGCTTTGAAGCGTCTTCCATTTTCACCACTGCGTTGCCACGACGCGCAGCGCAACGATGCCCTTGTCCCAGTTCTAAATCTCCGACACTCCTCCGAACCCAAGAGAAACCAACGCAACGCGTGTTGCGGTCCCCATTCTAAAACTCACGAATTGATCATTGCGCGCGTTCCGTCAATACTTCGGTGCGCGCCAACGGCGTCATCCTGAGGCTTCCGCGACGGGCTGTCAAAGAAAGAAAAAAGTGCAAATAAAAGCAATGAAAAGCAAATTGATCTAAAACGAAGCATTAGCAGCCGTATACCCCAGTTTGCTTGTTTCTATATAGGCTTTTTTCATTCAATACCGAGCCCGTATAAAGAGTACTTTCGCAATACTGTGATAAAACCATCGAACTATTTCCAAGTGCAAACGCAGCCACTGCTAAAAGCCTCTCTTATCTGCACTGCGTTGAGCCCGATGTCTGAAACGGAGTATTTATAATAGCGATGCTAGCGCCCGTCGATGCGGAGTTTCTCTAGCGAAACATCACGACTCTCACACCGCGCGAACATTCCTGCGCGCGATGTAATTGTCAGAGCACCAGCCGAGATGCTCTGGTGAAACGCTAATCTCACTGTGAAGCAAGGCGCATCTGCACATACTCGCCAAGACCACTCCGTTAGTTCAGGCGCTGGCAAAAACGTGCTGCACGCGTGTGCGGCGCACGCTGCGCAACTCAACGCCGATGACACCCATGACATGGCACTGCGCAAACGGGAGAGGCCATGATGTTTTCATCCCCATTTAGCTGCTCTGCTGCCTGCCTCTTCGCTCGGTTTGCTGCGTTCTTCCGCTACATTACTTTGCCTGTGGTGTACTGGCGTGGACGGCCACGCTTCGCTACTGCCGAGGTTGCGGCCACCGCCGATGTAGATGCTTCAGACTCCATAGCGGTACGTGCTGCCCTAGCCCGCAAGCAGTACCAGCCTGCGGTGCCAACGCCGCATGCCAACGACGTCCTGCGCGACGAGAGACCGAGCAAGCAGCAGCGGCCACCAAGGCTGGCAGGCGAGCGCTGCAGCTAAGCCCAGTGGGGGATGGAGTTATAGATCGGGACTGCGCGCCGGCTTTCGGAAGCGAGGTAGGGGTGGCGTCGTGGTGATGCCCTCTTTCCTCAGACAACACTTGGCGCGCTGGGGCAGCAGCAGGTGTTACCTTTCGCGCGCCCTGCTCCGCCGAGGCGCGCTCGTGACGTAGCCTGTCCGTGGCGTGCGTAGCAGCCAATGGGAATTTAGGTGCCGTTTCGCTGCTACAGACACCGGCTCTTTCGCTCAATGGGCCACGTGATGCTTTCACAAGAATAAAAATGTCCAACGGCCGGATTCAAACAGAGGACGTCTGGCACAGAAGCATGATACTTCACCCTAAGGCCACGGACGCTTTTCCTTCATAACGGCGTGCTTCGTAATTGGATTCTTGTTGTCACGCCTCAAAGAACACGTCATTACACGTCAAAATTGGGGCCGATCTCGAAATAGTGCAGCCTAAAAATGTGTACCGATCCCAAAGATTGCGCAGTAAAGAAATTACGAGTCCGACACTCTTCCTACTCTTCATCTCACGCGAGGAGTGACGCGATTAAGTGCAGTGTCGAGTGACTCCGCCCCTAGTTCACCCCGAACTCGCTCAGGAAGTATTTTTCATAGTCTTCAGCTGTATGTTGAATCGCCTTCCAACTTTTTATTATTTCTCTCGCTTGCGGGTGGACAGCAGCAGCACAGCGGCGAAGTCAGTTTTTCTGCGGGGAATGATGCTCTCAACTCACAGGATCAAGGTTTAGCGAATAAGGGCGCGAGCCGCGCGTCAGAATGAATGCTCAAATCTCCGATTCCGCTACATACATAGCAGTGAACGCTGTGGAAGCTACGCAAGAAGTTCGCTCAAGCAAAGATATAACTCCGCGCGCTCCGTCCATGCTTCGCTGCGCGCCAACAGCGTTCGCTCCAGCGAGCATTCACGTTAGGCTCCTGCGACAGGTTGCAAATAAAGAGAACCCCGAACAAACAACAAAAATAAAAAAAAATGATGTGAAACAACGCATTAGCAGCCGTATGCCACAATGTGCTTGTTTCTAATGATGGCAACTTGTTTCATTCATTACTGAGCCTATATAAAAAAACCGTTGCGCAAAATTGCGGTAAAAAGAAACACAAAACTAACTATATCCAAGTCCGAACCAAGCCACCGCAAGAAGTCTCTCTACCTTCCACAGCGTCGACTGATATGTATGGACGGTGTATAGGTATCTGTACCCGCCGTGGTTGCGTAGAGCCTGCAGCTAAGCACGACGTCGCGGAATGAAATCCCGGCCGCGTCGGCCGCATTTCGATGGGCGCTAAATGCGAAAACACGCTTGTACTTCGATTTAGCTGCACGTTAAAGAACCCCTGCCGGTCCAAATTATTCCGGTGCCCCTGGCTACGGCGTCCCTAATAATCAGATCGTGGTTCTGACGCGCAGTACCCCATAATGTACCACTAGCATTTTCCTGTACCTGTGAGTGTTGTTGAAAGCTTGCGCGTGACCGCGTGCTCGTGGCGGCTCGCGCTTAGTTGGGCGTTGCAGCGACCGTTCCGCTATCCGCGAGAGAACACCATCATATTCGTTGCCTGAGGGGGATGACCGAGGTTTGCAGCAATGCGAGAACACTATCGAATCTCCCTTCTGAAGAAAGGTACAATGCTTGCTGGAACTTTGGTCACACTGAACTAACAACTCTACGTTTTGTCTATTGAACTTCTTTTGAGCTTCGAACCAATACAGATTATTAAACGAATACGATGCCCGAGACGCATACGATGCGCACTGGAAATATAAAGTCATGTTTGGGGACTATAAGAATAATGTATCATGAACGACATAAGATTAGAGTGTACGGTAATGAAGATTCCTTGTCAAAAGTTATCACAATATTGTTGGAGTATATTAGAGCCTACATGGTTCTCCTGGTTGCAATGACATCAAAAAGACAAAGATATGAAGACATAACATAAATACCACAAGCGCTAGTGGTGTACATCTTGTACGCCTTCTTATGGTCGTATTTTTCGCGTCTCATTACTATTGCTACTATAGTCAGAAATTTTCTTCGGGGGAGGTGGTGGTGGTGGGGGGGTGTCGCATGCCGCAAAAGAAGAGCAAGAATATTAGCTGACCCAATGTCACATTGACTGTAGACAGTAATTCATTAAGCATTGAATCAGCGTAGCAAAAAACGTATTGCCGCTGTGAAAACTAGTTATCTACGAGGCCTATAGTGGGGACTCCTCTTTTGCACTTCATGAGGGTGATCATGATTTGTTGGCGTGCTCTTTGAAAAGGGACGGTTGCAAACAGCCACCGAGCATGCTTGACGTAATCACGAATGCTGTGCATGCTTTTCATTCTAGCACTTTTGCATACAACTCCTTAATTTTTAAGGCGAATGCCTTTCTAGGCTCATGGTGAAGAGCGTGTCAGCGGTCCTGACCAGTGCAGTGTCCACCGAGGCGTCGTCACGCCATATTGTTGCGACTCGGGGTCCGAAGACGTGGGATCCTCTTTCCTCGTGGAGGAGTGAGTGAACGTGAGGCTGGGTCCGATGTTCAGGACGTTAGACAAACACGTTTATGTTTACAAATGTACAAGAAAATGCAAAGTAAAACAGAAACGTTGATGATGAAATGGTAGTCACCGATCACTCCCGCCGTCCGTAGCTGCTTTTATGCCTTGCGTGATCGTTGTTTAGTCACTTCCCCCAATCCGGTGCCTGGGTGACCGATGGCATCAGGTCCCACCAATCCGGTGTCGGGAGGCCGCTGACATCAGGTCCCACCAATTCAGAGGTAGGTTGCCCTTTTCTCTGACGCCGATCGTGCTCGGAGAGGTGATGGCCGGATCATCGCAATGAGCGCGTCTCCGGCTTGGACACGCCAATTTTTGCTGCTGACACGTGACAGCCGTATTATTGCTAATCGCTGAAACCCCTCATGAAGAAGGTATACCTGCGCTGGTCAGAATTCATCCGTGTCGAGAACCATTTTGATGAGGTCGTCGGCCTGTTCCTCATAACCGTGCGAGCGGTGATCCAGGGGTGTCGCGGGGTGAACGGCCGATCACAACAATATGAAGACCGATTAAAGACAGACTAAAGAATGAAAAGTGATTGATAGTGACAGTTAGTGATTGATAACGCTATGATAGAGATTGGTAGAGGTTAAGAATGACTAGTAATTACTAAAAATGAACGCTAATGACTTCTAATGACTACTAAGGACAACAAAACGACTAACATGTGTAACGACGGCTTGTAATGACCAAAGTTGATCAGAAATTGCTAGAATTGTCTAGTAATGAGTAGTAATGACTAAAACGACTATAATGACTAAGAAATGACCAATATGTCGAACGACTACAATCAGTTAGAAATGACTAAAATCATTAATAATGTCAATTAATGACTAATAATGACTGAAATGACTTGTAATGACTACTGATGACTACCTAATGACCAATATGTCTAAAGACAACTTGTAACGGCAATTCATTAGTAATGACAAAAACGCGTAGTAATGGCCAGTAATGACTAATAATGACTGAAGTGAATTGTGTAGACTATTAACGAATATGATATGACCAACACGTTTCACTACGGCTTGCAATGACCACAATTGATTAAAAATGACTAAAAATGCTTAGTAGTGAGCAGTAATCACTAAAAGAAAGAAGAGGCAAAGAGAAAGAGGCGAATGATAGGAGAACGAAGAGCAGGCTTTCGCCGTTCACCTCCGAAGAGAGACCTTAGGAGACCCAGTAATTTTTTTATCTTGCACGAAACCTCTCTATCTGCGTTGTACCGCTTCACATGCTTGTAATGCATCTGGTCTTATCAATTTCTTGCCTGTATTTTTTTTATGCACTGATACTCTAAATGTCTTTTGCTTACCTCGACTGCTGAACCGTTGATGATTCGCGCCGCTTTAAATCGAAGCGCATCTGAAAGGTGTACGTTGCCTACGGGGCTCACTGGGTGAATCACTTCTCATTCGATTAGATTGCACCGAGTGGCTTCTGCATTATTGCTGCAGCACGCCGATGCCTCATTTTGTTGTGAAAGTTTCCTCCGGTCTGTTTTTCTCTTTAGGCGACCAGATCGATCCTCACATAACAAGGCACTGCCCTTTGCGGCATCGTACAGATGTTCCTTTCTCATTTCTTTCCTTCCAATCTCGTAAATCTCCGTGGCCTTTCTTATTCCCATTCTTTGTTTCCCTAAGAACACTCCTGTCGTGTAGTGGAGCCGACCAGAAGCCGTCATTTGATCTGCGAAATGCATGGCGCACCGGTGCCTGCCAATGCTGAGAAACGCATAACGCGGCAACCGGGATCCTATCTCGCACTTCTCTCTGGACACGCTGCGCCATCTGATGGCGCTGCCGATAAGACGGCGCGTGGCCTGCGAGACAAGAAGCATCGCGCGCCGGTGCGTGCGAACGCTGAGAATTGTTCTCTCGGTTGCCGAACACTCCGTGGCACATACTCAGCGACCCAAGCTAACGGGATGTTCATTGAGGGGCGGCACATACCCGATGCATTCACGGCGCAGCTCGCTAAAGCGTTGGCGTGAAAGGCGTGCATTGGAAGCGGGACACACACAGTGCGTTTGTGGCGGAGCCTGCGAATGCGTCGGGTGGAGGTCCTTGAAGAACCGTTGCTATAGGCGGGTGCAGTACCGGGGGACTCCGCCCTTATCTCATCCCCGACTCGCAAAGGAAGACTTTTTCATGTACTTTAACATCATCAATCGTCTTCCAACTGTTATACGCTAGGTTCTGGAGATTTGTGTGCGTAGGCAAAAAAAAAATGGTGGCCACCGCAGGGCTAGAACAGCTAAATCATAAAGCCAGAGCGTATAGCCGGGTATGCCCCAGCTGCGTTTAAATGCGAGAATTGTCAAAAATTATTGTGATAAAAATGTCGTAATAAAAATGGCAGTGGCTTAGCTCGGCTATGCCAAAATATACATAGCGAAAGCTAAGGCATAGCATGGTTATCCTTGTTAACCTTGATTGCGGCGTTTAGCCTGTCGTTTGACGCGCTGTTCGTCTGTTTCCTGGGCGATTTGTGTCCACTTCATCTCGTTCCGATGTCGATTGCAGGCGTTCTGGGGCCGAATCTTATAACGGTTCGGAATACGAACCGTTCGTTTCGCCACTTACGTCACTTGATGTGCCGCTCCCAAGCCGGCGGTGCAAGAAGGGGAGGACGCGACCAATAGATGAGAGGGTGCCAGCTCTGAAGTGTACGTCAGTCTATGACGAGCTGAATGTTTCTGCTTGCTAAACAAAGGTAAAATATAAATTAAATATTACACGCCAAGTTTTGAAGTATAAACTTGTGGTGATGGGCGTTTACGCAATGCAGAAGTAATTTATTAATGTCATTCTTTTTCATTGTCAGCCCACAGGCGGTATCGTAAGCGTAAATGTGTTGGCCACGGAGTGGGCAGAGCGCAGCGCTATGTCGTCTGCTACCAGGAGCTCGCACGATGCATGCAACAGGAACGCACTACGAGCACTTCTCAAATAGATAGCACGACAAAACCGTGAACTGGTTCTTAGGGACACCTTTACTAGTCGACTATATCAATTTTCCTTCTTTTTTCGCCCTTCGTCATCGGCTCGGACATGACTCGCTCGCCGCCGCGCTGCCGCTATCCCTGCGATCTGCCCCACGGCGCGTCGCGTGATAGAAGCAATGGAACTTAAATCGAACATTACGGTATACGGGCCCTGCATTTCCTGCGCGAAGTCAAATCGAAGAGTGTGGTGCTGACGGTGCGCGCTGTGCCGTGAAATTGACAAACAAAGTATGGCACTCCCGAAATAGAGAAAAAAGGGCAGCCAAATAGGAGAGCTCTACAATACCTTCCCGTCCTGTCTGTATAGTTTTATCAGCCGAACGAAGGAGGCGCTGAACCAGCCTAGGTTGAACCCTTCTGACTGCTGAACGGCGATCTGCGAGTTATTCACACTGGCGATAGCACTGGGAATTCAATCTCACCATGCAAATATCTCCTTGGCATTGACTTTGAAGCTGAGGTCTTTGAGGCATTGACTTTGAAGCTGACCCAGCTCTTCAACGGGCCAACACAGTAATTGCGAGAGCAACTTTGTGGACAATGTCTGCAGCAGAGATCTAGGCGATTCCGACGAATGGTTTGCGTCCGACTGAGCTCTGAGAGCTGCAGGCCGGTGGCAATGAACCCCAGCGCGCAATATTCCTTCCTCTGCGTGGAATGGCCACTCGTACGCTTGCACCCGAGTCTCCTCCATTTGATAGCGTAGCCTGCAAAAGGTCTACTTAGAAAGCCAGCAAGGGCGGCGCAACTCATTATCCCTCACTTCTTCGAAAGCGTATCCCATTTCCAGCAGTGGTCGACACGGAAAGAGCAACGCCAAGCAGACGACGAAGGCAAGTAATAGCCTCCGAAGCAACCAACGCACGCGGGCGCGAGGCCTGCGTGTCTCCGGGGACGCGCGACCGGCGCGCGCGGCCAGGGTCACAAGCCAACAGCCAAGTCACAGCAACGGAACCCAAAGCGGACTACCCCTTCGCCGGTTCCCACGACCGGTTCGCTTTGAAGATGATTGACGGATGCGTGACGTATTCGAAAATTGCGATACCGCCCCGCTGCCTCTGACGACCTGTGACGTAATCAAAATTTTGGCCAATCAGGTGAGGCCAAAGGAATGGTTCCGCCAAGCGAACGGTTATAAGATTCGGCCCCTGCTTATCAGAATTGTCGCCGTCCATACTGCCGCCTCAACTGTGGTTGCGACGCACGCGAGCTCTCCTTTTCAATCCTCCGACATGTTATCAGGCATGCGACGCAGCTGGCGAAGCGAGCTGGGGCGAGCACAAAGACGAGGAACGCGTTGTGACGTCATACCAAACGGCGGCGGAGGTAAGGCGCGGCGCTGCGCAGCGGCGGAACATAGTGTTCCTGTATATGCTCCCTGCGGGAGCATATACAGGAACACTAGCGGAACACATGTGCCTCGGTGCTACTAGTGGCGCATGTGCAGTAGTGACTAAGGAGCGAGAGAGAGAGAGAGAGAGAGAGAAATATCCGCGGTGAGGCGCGTGTTGGGACATCATGTGCCTCTTTGGAGCTCCGCCACGGTGAAATCGCAAGTTCGCGGCCAGTAAAGCTTTTGCTTTACAAAAATAAAACCAGAATAAACACTGTTTAGTATGGATTCCGGTTTGACGTCACGGGCTCTATGGGAATCCACGTAATCTTACCTCAGTTTCCTTCCACTCGTACAAATGGTAGGCCGCGTGAGGTAAAGACTGCGAAAGAACAGCGCGGCTACTCAGAACGCATTCGTGAACATAAGCGGGAATGAGCGCGGCGACGACGGGCGGCACGTAATACGGACGAAGATCGTGCCGCAATCGCCAAGTGCATGCACCTTTGGATGGATCCCCCCCTCCCGACTCTACTCCCATCGTAACTGGGGGTGGTTTTAACATAAACGTGTCCGATATACATGCCATTCTGCAGATTATCTCTCTGATTAGGTTATGTAGTAACACACCCACACCCACTCCTCTCTACGCCTTTGCATTCCAGCTGGACTCTGCCGTTGCGAAGCTAACCTGTTTTGTCGAATATGGTTAGGGGCGGCCTTCACTAAGTCACCTGCGAATCGGATGGGCCAACGAAGCCTCGTGTGATGACTGTGGTAGCGAGGAGACTCTTCAACACCTTCTCTGTGACTGTCCTCGCTACAATTTACAAAGAAGATACCGCGCTGTGACCAAAAACCTCTAACCGAGGAACTTATTTTACAATGCCGACATCACAAGCCATCGCAGCGGAGGGCGCTGAGGGCACTTTTTAAGGGCAACAGAATTGAACAAGCGGCTGCAGCCTGAACAGATTTTTATAGTGCTGCAAGTGATACAGTGCTGTGCGGTGACGGTATGCGGTCGCAGTGAACGACTGTTATTTTATGTCTTTGCTCGTTTCTTTTTTTATCTCTACTTCCCTATCACTTTAGCTCCCCCTCTCTCCTTTCTTTCCAACATAGGGTAGCTCACGTGAATTTGAACACCCCGCTTCCCTTTATCATGGCTTTCAGACAAATAAATGCTGCATGGGCTTTCGAGGTAGATGAATGGCTGGCAGTACAGCGTTATACTCAAATAAATGTCATGTAATTGCAATCATCACATTAAGCACATTACCATGGGGGTTTCGATGAATTTAGTTCTCCTTTCACCAGATCTGAATGACAAAAAATTTGCGCCAAGTACGTTAGTTTGCTAGGAAAATGCAGTTAGCTGGGGTTCATTTAAATTCTGCAAGATTTTCAACGTTCTGATATGATGTTGAACAGGCATATATGAATATGATGTCCCCCGAAGAAAATTTCTGACCAGTAGCAATAGTACTGAGACATTAGAAACACGAGGATAAGAAGACGTACAAAATCTACACCACTAGCGCTTGTGGTTTTTATGTTGTGTCTTCATATCTTTGTCCTTTTCATGCCATTGCAACCAGGACAACCATGCACGCTCTAATATATTCCAACAATATTGTGATAACTGTTGACAAGGAATCTTCATTACCGTACACTCTAATCTTATCTCGTTCGTGATACATTATTCTTACAGTCCCCTGCATCACTTTATATTTCCAGTGCGCATCGTATGTGTCTCGGGCAATAATTCGTTTAATAATCTGTATTGGTTCGAAGCTCAAAAGAAGTTCAATAGACAAAACGTAGAGTTGTTAGTTCAGCGTGACCAAAGTTCCAGCAAGCATTGTCCCTTTCTTCAGAAGAGAGATTTGATGGTGTTCTCGCACTGCTGCAAACCTCGGTCATCCCCCTCAAGCAACGAATATGATGGTGTTCTCTCGCGGATAGCGGAACGATCGCTGCAACGCCCAACTCAGCGCGAGCCGCCACGTGCACGCGGTCACGCGCAAGCTTTCAACAACACTCACAGGTACAGGAATATGCTAGTGGTACATTATGGGGTACTGCGCGTCAGAACCACGATATGATTATTAGGTGCGCCGTAGCCAGGGGCTCTGGAATAATTTGGACTGGCAGGGGTTGTTTAACGTGCACCTAAACCTAAGTACACGGGTGTTTTCGCATTTCGCCCCCATCGAAATGTGGCCGCCGTGGTCGGGATTTGATCCTGCGACTTCGTGCTTAGCGGCCCAACAATATAGGCTCTAAGCAATCACGGCGGGTACAGCTATGTAGTGTCTCTAACTATGTATGCTCCTCGAAGGCGCGTAGATTTCGTATTCAGTTTGATGCGCCACTCGCGCCCTTATTCGCTAAATAGGGACCACGTCCATGTAAAGCAGCATTCTCGCAGATAATTTTACTTAACGGCTATGGTGCTGCCCACCACGGAAAAGCGAGAGGGAGAAAAAAATCAGAATCATTCCACTCCCTAAAGATGGATAACCAGCAGAGCTTAATTCATCATATGTTTAACAACATGTTTATCATACTGTGGTAAATATGTTGACTGAAATTAGGACACATATCGCAATGAATGTTGTTTTTCACGATTGTTTTGTTGTTTTATTGAATTGCATATTCAATACATTTTAAAAATTTTTGACCTTTTGTTTCCTTTTTTGTATTCATTATTTGGTCACCAAGGTGACTATGATCACTATGACATACGGCCTCTGGCTTTGTGGCGACACTGGAAAGGTTCTTGGCCAATGTGAGGTCTACACACCACCGATGACGCGTCGTGGCCTCACTGACGTTTAGGTAACGTTGAATGTCGAACTTTTCCAAGAGAAATGCCACGAGCAATTTAAGGCTCGCCGAGACGCGTCTATGTCGAAATCACTCACAATTACGATGGGAGCAGAGTCGGGAGGCCTGATACAACCAAAGGTTCATGCGCTATGGCGTTGGCGCAACGATCTTCGTCCGTATTATGTGCCGCCCGCCGTCGCCGCGCGCATTCCCGCTTCTGTTCACGAAGGTGTCCTTAGAAGGCGCGCTGTCCTTCGGCATCCTTCACCTCACGCTGCCTACGAATTGTACGAGTGGAAGGAAACTGCGATAAGATTACGTGGATTCCCTGTAGAGCCCGTGACGTCTAACCGCAATCCATACTAAACAGTGTTTATTATGGTTTTATTTTTTATTACGATATTTGATCACAATAATTTTTGACGATTCTCGCATTTAAGCGCAGCTGGGGCATACCCGGCTATACGCTCTCGCTTTATGATTGAGCTCTTTTAGCGCTGCGGTGGCAGCCATTTTTTTTTGTTTTTGCCTACGCGCACAAATCTCCTGAACCTAGCGTACTACATTCGGAAGACGATTGATGATGTTGAAGTAGATGAAAACGTCTTCCTTTGCGAGTCGGGGGTGAGATAAGGGCGGAATCCCCCGGTACTGCACCCGCCTATAGCAACGGTTCTTCAAGGACCTACACCCGACGCATTCGCAGACTCCGCCACAAACGCACTGTGTGTGTGCCGCTTCCAATTCACGTCTTTCTCGCCAACGCTTTAGCGAGCTGCGTCATGAATGCATCGGGTATGTGCCGCCCCTCAATGAACATCCCGTTAGCTTGGGTCGCTGAGTATGTGCCACGGAGTGTTCGGCAACCGAGGGAACAATTCTCAGCGTTCGCACGCACCGGCGCGCCATGCTTCTTGTCTCGCAGGCCTCGCGCCGTCTTATCGGCAGCGCCATCAGATGGCGCAGCGTGTCCAGAAAGAAGTGCGAGATAGGATCCCGGTGGCCGCGTTATGCGTTTCTCAGCATTGGCAGGCACTGCTGCGCCATGCATTTCGCAGATCAAATGACCGCTTCTGGTCGGCTCCACTACACGGCAGGAGTGTTCTTAGGGAAACAAAGAATAGGAATAAGAACGGCCACGGAGATTTACGAGATTGGAAGGAAAGAAATGAGAAAGGAACATCTGTACGAGGACACAAAGGGCAGTGCCTTGTTATCTGAGGCTCGATCTGGTCGCCTAAACAGAAAAACATACCGGAGGAAACATTCACAACAAAATGAGGCATGGGCATGCTTCAGCAAGAATGCAGAAACCACTCGGCGCTTTCTAATCGAATGAGAAGTGATTCACCCAGTGAGCCCCGTAGGCAAGGTACACCTTTCAGGTTAGGCTTAACTGGTTAACCTCCCTGCCTTCCTTCTCCACTGTTTCCTTCCTTCAGATGCGCTTGGATTTAAAGCGGGCGGAATCATCAACGGTTCAGCAGTCGAGGTAAGCAAGAGACATTTAGAGTATCAGTGCACAAAAAAAAAATGCAGGGAAGAAATTGATATGACGGGATCCATTACAGGCATGTGTAGCGGTACAACGCAGATAGAGAGGTTTCGTGCAAGATAAAAAAATTACTGGGTCTCTTAAGATCTCTCTTAAGAGGTGAATGGCGAAAGCCTGCTCTTCGTCCTCCTATCTTTCGCCCCTTTCTCTTTGCCTCTTCTTTCTTTTAGTGATTACTGCTCACTACTAAGCATTTTTAGTAAATTTTTTTCAATTGTGGTCATTGCAAGCCGTCGTGAAACGAGTTGGCCGTATCATAGTCGTAAATAGTCAACACAATTCACTTCAGTCATTATAAGTCAACACTGGCCATTACTAAGCGTTTTTGTCATTACTAATGAGTTTTCATTAGAACTTGTCGTTAGACATATTGGTCATTTGGTAGTCATTAGTAGTCATTACAAGTCATTTCAGTCATTATTTGTCATTACTGCTCACTACTAATCATTTTCGTCATTTGTAATCAGTACAATCCATCGTTAGACATGTGGTCATATCATAGTCATCACTAATCATTACAAGTCATTTTAGTCATTATTAGTCATTACTGGTCATAACTTAGCATTTTTAGCCATTTATAATCAAGTGTAGTCGTCAGAATTCGTCGTTAGACATATTGGTCATTTCGTAGTGATTAGTAGTCATTACAAGTGATTTCAGTCATTATTAGTCATTACTGGACATTACTAAGGATTTTTAGTCATTTCTGACTTATTGTAGTCGTTACAAGTTGTTGTTAGACATATTGGTCATTTCTTAGTCATTAGTAGTCATTTTAGTCATTACTACTGATTACTAGACAATTCTAGTCATTTCTGATCAACAGTGGTCATTACAAGTCATCGTTAGACTCGTTGGTCATTTAGTAGTCATTAGTAGTCAGTACAAGTCATTAGCATTCATTTTTAGTAATTGCTAGTCATTATTAACCTCTGCGAATCTTTATCATAACGTTCATCATCATCATCATCATCATCATCAGCCTGGTTACGCCCACTGTAGGGCAAAGGCCTCTCCCATATTTCTCCAACAATCCCGGTCATGTACTAATTGTGGCCATGCCGTCCCTGCAAACTTCTTAATCTCATCCGCCCACCTAATTTGTGGCGCCCCCTGCTACGCTTCCCTTCCCTTGGAATCCAGTCCGTAACCCTTAATGACCATCGGTTATCTTCCCTCCTCATTACATGTCCTGCCCATGCCCATTTCTTTTTCTTGATTTCAACTAAGATGTCATTAACTCGCGTTTGTTCCCTCACCCAATCTGCTCTTTTCTTATCCCTTAACGTTACACCTATCATTCTTCTTTCTATAGCTCGTTGCGTCGTCCTCAATTTGAATAGAACCCTTTTCGTAAGCCTCCAGGTTTCTGCCCCGTAGGTGAGTACTGGTAAGACACAGCTATTATACACTTTTCTCTTAAGGGATAATGACAACCTGCTGTTCATGATCTGAGAATGCCGGCCAAACACACCCCAGCCCATTCTTATTCTGATTATTTCCGTCTCATGATCCGGATCCGCAGTTACGACCTGCCCTAAGTATATGTATTCCCTAACGACTTCCAGTGCCTCGCTGCCTATTGTAAATTGCTGTTCTCTTCCAAGACTGTTAAACATTACTTTAGTTTTCTGTAGATTAATTTTTAGTCCCACTCTTCTGCTTTGCCTCTCCAGGTCAGTGAGCATGCATTGCAGTTGGTCCCCTGAGTTACTAAGCAAGGCAATATCATCAGCGAATCGCAAGTTACTAAGGTATTCTCCATTAACTTTTAACCCCATTTCTTCCCAATCCAGGTCTCTGAATACCTCCTGTAAACACGCTGTGAATAGAATTGGAGAGATCGTATCTCCCTGCCTGACGCTTTTCTTTATTGGGATTTTGTTGCTTTCTTTATGGAGGACTATAGATATCTTTCAGTATTTTTACATACGGCTCGTCTACACCCTGATTCCGTAATTCCGTAATCATAACGTTATCGATCACTAACTGTCACTATCAATCATTTTTCATTCTTTAGTCTGCCTTTAATCGGTCTTCGTGTTGTTGTGATCGGCCGTTCACCCCGCGACACACCTCGGTGGCCGCTCGCACGATAATGGGGAACGGGCCGACGACCTCGACAAAATGGTTCTCGACAAGGATGAATTCTGACCAGCGCGGGAATACCTCGTTCAGGAGGGGTTTCAGCGATTAGCAATGATACGGCTGTCACCTGTCAGCAGCAAAAACTGGCATGTCCAAGCCGGTGACGCGCTCAGTGCGATGATTCGGCCATCACCTCTCGGAGCACGATCGGCGTCAGCGAAAAGGGCAACCTACCTCTGAATTGGTGGGACCTGATGTCAGCGGCCTCCCGACACCGGATTGGTGGGACCTGATGCCATCGGTGGCCCAGGCACCGGATTGGGGGAAGTGACTAAACAACGATCACGCAAGGCAGAAAAGGAGCTACGGACGGCGGGAGTGATCGGTGACTACCATTTCATCATCAACGTTTCTGTTTTACTTTGCATTTTCTTGTACATTTGTAAAAATATACGTGTTTGTCTAACGTCCTGAACATCGGACCCAGCCTCACGTTCACTCACTCCTCCACGAGGAAAGAGGATCCCACGTCTTCGGACCCCGAGTCGCAACAATATGGCGTGACGACGCCTCGGTGGACACTGCAGTGGTCAGGACCGCTGAGACGCACTTTACCATGAGCCTAGAAAGGCTTTCGCCTCAAAAATTAAGGAGTTGTATGCAAAAGTGCTAGAATGAAAAGCATGCACAGCATTCGTGATTACGTCAAGCATGCTCGGTGGCCATTTGCAACCGCCCCGTTTCAAAGAGCACGCCAATAAATCATGATCACCATCATCAAGTGCAAAAGAGGAGTCCCCACTATCGGCCTCGTTGACCACTGGTTTTCACAGTGGCAATACGTTTTTTGCTACGCTTAGTCAATGCTTAATGAATTACTGTCGACAGTCAATGTGAGATTTGTTCAAGTAATATTCTTTTTCTTCTTTTGCGGCATGCGACCTCTGCCCTCCCGCCCCCCCCCCCCCCCACCTCTTGCGAAGAAAATTCCTGACTAGTAGCAATCGTAGTGAGATGCGAAAAATGCGACGATAAGAAGACGTACTAATGCACACTACTAGCGCTTGTGGTTTTTATGTGGTGCCTTCACATCTGTTGTGTTTTCATGTCACTGAAACCATAAAATTAGCAGGTTTTACGTGCCAAAACCACTTTGTGGTGATTAGGCACGCCGTATATATATATATATATATATATATATATATATATATATATATATATATATATATATATATATATATATATATATATATATATATATATATATATATATAGTCATATAATGAGAAGCCAACAAACACTGACACCAAGTACAACCAAGTACAAGTACCAAGTACACCAAGTTGTACTTGGTGTCAGTGTTTGTTGGCTTCTCATTATATGACTAATAATTATCGGGTCCCTCGGTTAACCCCCTTTCTTCTCGTTTATATATATATATATTTATATATATATATATAATCATAACACACTAACAGGGACGCCAAGGGCAGATTAGGGGACATACGTTGTACTTCTTAATTGATTCAAGAAATGATAAATTATTGAAAATGAAAGTTGATGTAAAAACAACTTCCAGCAGGTGGGATGCGAAGACGAGAGTTCGTATCGAACCTGCGGTCAGTTGTTTTTTAATCCACCTTCGTTTTCTTTAATTTATAATTTATTTTTTCAATTAAGAACTACAAGTAACGTCCCCTACGCTCTCATGGGTGTCTGTTTTTTTGTTTTTGCTTATAATGATGGTGGTAATAAAAATCAGGTTCGTCCGATACACGCAGTTTAATCATGCATCAAACACGTGCGACGTGCTGATATCGCATTTCACTCTCATTTAACCCTCAATCGTCGCCGTATTTTTTCACTTGCGCTGTCCGCACGCAGCGTTGCCAACCCTCGACCACTCGGGCCGATAGAGCTCCGACGAGGAGCTGCTTTATT
Source organism: Dermacentor albipictus (assembly GCF_038994185.2). NCBI lineage: Eukaryota > Metazoa > Arthropoda > Arachnida > Ixodida > Ixodidae > Dermacentor > Dermacentor albipictus. The sequence continues at coordinate 20,769,792 of NC_091821.1, forward strand.
GCTTGCTCGATTGGGCCTGCCTTACAGTGAGCGCTACATTTACCTTTAATCCCGTATTAACTTTAACGAACAAGAGAATAACATACACCGTGGGCAACAACACCTGGAAGAAATAAGTGAACAACAGTTTAGCTCCTTCGAGAAATTTATTGTGAACCCCTTTCGAATGACGCAAGGCAATATTTCGGGAATGAAATTACGTCGCCTCCAAATTATTGGATCTTCCGCGGGGAGCCAATGCAAATCCCAAGTGCCGATTTCCACTGGATGTGACCAGCGCGCTTCCGTGATCACTGTGACGTCACTTGCCCTTGGCACTTTTCTTGGGCTTGGAAGAACTCGTCCGCTTGGCCCGCCGTGATTTCGACGACGACCTGCTCGCCGCCTTCTTCGACTTCACCCGCCTACCTCGACGGCTCGACGACCTGCTACGGGCGCGGCGGTGCCGTTTACGTCCGCCACTCTTGGTGGTCGCGCTCGCGGCAGACGAGCCGCTCACGGAGCGGTGGTGACGTCGGCTCTTGCTGCGTCCCCTCTTTCGGCCTCGGCTGCTCTCCGAGCCGGTGGTCGACGTCCCCCGGCGACTGCCTCTGTGCTTGCGGCCACCTCGGCCGCTGCGGGACGAGTGTCGGGATCGGCCACGGCTCCTTCCCCTCCTGGCATGGTGGCTGCTGCTGCCGGGGGAGAGACTACGCGAGCGGAGGCGATGCTTGGTACCCTTGGCCGCGACCGAGAAGGCACCGCTTGTGGACGAGCTGTGTGCTCGAGTGTTGCGGCTCGCTCTAGGTGCCTTTTGTGAACGCCCCTTGCTGGTGAACGGGGCGTCCACATCGGCGTCTAGGGTCGGCTCATCGAAGGTCTTTCTTATCTTAGCAGAAGCCCTGATGGTGATTGCTTTCTGCGCCGCCGGCTTCACTGACCTGGACCTCGTCGTTGGTGTAGAGGAATCCTTGGTCGCCTTCCCGCGTGGCCGCTTGACGACGGGCGCCTCTTCAGATGGACTGCCCCCATCGTCGGCAGCAGCCCGCTTTCGCTTCGCCCGGGTGGTCTTGGGCGGGACCGCTTTCTTGTTGGCCGAATGACCCTCCTCCGTCATGGCGGCAACAGCTCGGCGCACTCCCTCGGCTTGGCTCCTCCGTCGGCGCGCACTCCCGCTGTCTCCCTGCCGTTGGCCTCCGCCTTGAGGCTGACAGGGAATCCGGTGGCAGGCCTGGCTTCCAGAGCAGCCGTGCCCGCAGCGCGAAGACGGCCGCCTGCCGCGATCCAACCGAGGCTGCTCCGGCCGGTCGAGCCGCACTCGCGAGCCCCGTGGAACGGCGCGTGAAGTGCTGGGCTTCTTTCTCTTTCGGCGTGCCAATCTTCTGGCGAGCAGCCCTCACTTTTGCAGCATTCCAATGCTTGGAATGGTTAGCGATGTTAATGCAAACCTCACAAAAAGTATGCCACATTTACTACCAGTCTGTTTTAACCCCAATGTTTAGTATTTACGGAGGCTTCGGAGCGGGATACAAGTGAGAATTGTACTCGGGCATTTTATTGTAATCGCACTTGTCGTAGATAGGAGCTGTGTAGTACGGTTATAACACAACACTGTACTGATGTATATGTGTTGTTGCGTGTGCCGAGGTATGCGTGGCCGGCAGGAGGTCTGGACCCCACTTCACGCAGAGTCAGAGACGAGGAGAGCTTTCTCAGCGAAGAATTCTTTATACAGTATGTACAAGTTGGCGTGGTTAACAGGAGAGACCAAAAGAGCAGCTGCAAGCTGCTTAAATAACACTTCCCGTCCCTAGATTCCCCAGACAGTCCCTAAAGACGAGCAGTTTCGAGGGAGAGAGGGTCCGGGCAGCCTCCGTGGTCCCAACGCCGCTCTCAGTGGCCGGCGCCTCCGGGCACCGCGCTTCGCCGTCAGCCCAATCTGTCGGTCGGTCGGTATGGTGCGCTGGGCAAGTTCAATGGCCCGGCATACGACAAAGGGAACAATCTGCACGGCAAGGTGTCGAAACATAGTCCTTGGGTGGTCGCTAAAAGGGTTGCCCCTGGGCGCCGCCGCCCAAAGGAGGGGGTGGGGTGCATTGCTGTCCGCACGAGGAGGGGCTGAATAGCAGTCGGTGAGCCGGCGGCCGCCTCTGTCGTGTACGCCGTGCAGCCGCGAGGACACCCAAGCCGTGTACTTAGTCGTCATGTGCCCGAAGCGGGCGCCATGTGGGGATGAATGCTGCCTCCACGGTCGACACACCACAGCACTGGCCTCCCGTCAAGCAAATCCCAAGGCACAAACATAACAGCTCCTCCGCCGACGGGGAAGATCTCGTACGGTGAGAAGTCTCAGCTGCTCGACGGAAGAGATCTGCTTCGCCTCCTGTCTCTTCATTTTCTCCTAAATCACGTAAAAGGAAACCACTGGCTCTGCAGTGCAAGCCGTACTCCGCAAGCGACGAAGCTGACATTGACAGTGAAAAATCCTATACATGTACTTCGTTAACTTCTGGTAGTCACACAAGTGTTCTCGCTTCTTCACAAGGCAAATAAACAAAACAATACAGTTGCAGTCAAAAGAAATCTAGTACAAGCTGGCAAGATAAACTAAAAGGCGCGGCTTAAACCATCAGTATTGGTGTTGGCCGCTCCTTTTCGATAGCGCACGCTGAAATTCAGCTCCTGAAGTGCTTGACTCCACCTTAACAATCGGGGATTCTTGCCTCACATTTGAGCCAGCCACTTTAGCGGGCAATGATCAGTCACAAAGACAAATGTCGTTCCGTAAAGGTAGCAGGCTAGTTTTTGAGATGCCCAAACAAGGCATGCACATTCTTTTTGCGATGCGCTATAGGCCTCCTGTCGCACCGTGAGCTTTCGGCTCGCGCATAACACTGGGTGCTCTTCACCATTGTCACCCTCCTGACACAACATAACCCCTAACCCACGATTGCTTGTATCGCACTGTACAATGAAGGGTTGGTCGTAGTTCGGTGCACGCAGCACGGGAGAAGCCGAGAGAGCCGCTTTGAGCCCCTGAAACGCGTCCCCTTTGGCGTCATCCCAAATTACTTTTTCAAGAGCCGATTTTCTTAGGGAATCGGTCAGTGGAGGCGCTAGTTCTGAATATGGGGGGTTGGGACACATCTGATCTTTGATTGTCGCATTCAGCCTCCTATAATCAATGCAAGGTGGTGGGTCTTTACCCGGGACCTCTACAAGAATGAGCGGAGAAGCATAGAAGCTCTCGTAAGGCTTGATTATTTTAAGTTCTAGCATCCGCTCAACTTCTCTTTTGAACATTTCCTGCTTTCTCGGTGCCGTCCTGTAAGCTTGTGATTTCACTGGAGTTTCGGATGCGAGTTCTATGTCGTGAGCCATCAGGTCCGTCTTTCCTGGATTTTGAGAAAACAAATCCATGTTCTCTTCTACCAAGTTATTTAGATCAGCCAATCGCATGTCTTTCAAAGCTTCCTGAGACGCAGCGACCCTCATCGCATCTTCCGCACCCGTAATTTCATTCATTTCACTTAGGCACGAAATTTCTGTCGCCACTTCCTCCGTCACGTTGAGAGCTAAATTAACTGTTTGCTCCTTAATGAGAACCTCTCTCGTCACTTTTGCTAGCATGCTATCTAGTGAGCTAGAGCACGGCAGGACAAATAACCCGTCCGCATATTCGGTGTCCTTCATCAATGCGCTCTCTAACTTGGTTTGACTGGTTGTTCTGCCTGACTGCCTAACAGCCTTCACCTCTGTATTTTCTGCAACCTCTCTCTCATGCTTAACAGTCTCTCTCTCACTACTCACAGATACTGAAGGGTTCTCTGGCTCAATTTCGCACTCATCGCCGAATGGTTGGCTCACTTCCACGTCGGTGTCCCGTTCTTGCATTTCCGGTTTAGGAGCCAAGGCACGCACTTTAGATGTCGTTAGAGCCTGAACGCTACCCTCCACCCAATCTTTACCCTGGTCCCTCAGTAGGCGATCGGTGCGGTTAGAAAACAAGTATGTGCACTGCGACGGTAGCTTGTTAGAAACAGCCGCCTCAGTACACACTTCACCGAATGGCCCGCTGAGCACCACATCTGCGACCGGAAGGCAGACACTCGTGTCTTTTACCACATGCTTTATCCAAGCGCATTTGCCATTGTACTGCTCCTGCTTCACATAATCTGAGTGCACCAAGTCAATGGTCGCTCCACTGTCCCGCAACACGTTGCAGCTTTTCCCATTCACCTGCAGTTTAGACAGGTGCGGTTTGAGCAGCTCATCATTAGTCTGCGAGTCAGAAACGTACGCGAACACAACCTTTGGTCTGCGGCAGCCGACAGCTATGTGACCGGTTTCGTTGCAGTTAAAGCACGTCACCGGCCTCCGTTCTTCGAACAAGCTCTTCTGTGAACGTTTCTCGCGAATCTCTCTCTCTTGTTCCCCTATCGGCTGCTCGTGAACCTTCGGCTCCACTTCTTTCGCAGCATCTCTCCCATTTCTGGGCCTAGCTCTACCCTCCCAGCCTCTCTTTTCCCCTGCACTGGCGATCGTAGCCTCCTGTTTTATTCCTCTGCGTGAGGCATATCTGATCCGCCAGGTCAGCAGCTGACTGCACCGACTAGACACGATCCCTGTCTTGGATCCAAAGTTTCATTGCCTCTGGCATCTTTGAATAAAACTGCTCCAAGGCAAACATTTCTAATGCCTTTTTGAAGCTGCCAAAAGCTTTGGCGCCCTTTAACCACGCGGCCAAATTTACCTTTAACTCATAAGCAAACTCAGCAAAAGTGGCGCCCTGCCTTTTGTTCAGACTTCGAAATCTCTGCCTGAATGCCCCTGCTGACAAATGAAACCGCTTCAATAGGCTCTCTTTCACCTGATCATAGTCATCAGAATCATCCGCAGGCAACCTCGCAAGCACATCTGCTGCCTCGCAGGGCAACAAACTAAGCAAGCGCCGCGCCCAATTGCTGCGAACAAATTTTGACTTTTCGCAAGTTCTCTCGAAATTTACTAGATACAGGCCTATGTCTTGTCCAACCTTGAAGGGCTGCATAATTTTAGATCGATCATATAGGTCATGTCTACCTGCTCCCTCTGATTGCGGAACCACACTTGTCTTTCTCAACTCGACTTCAAGTCGAAGTTTCTCTATGTGGAGCTCTATTAGCTTCTGCTCGTCTGCCTTGCACCTTAGGATTTCGTTCCACATTTCTACGATTTCTTCTTTCGCAAGATCCGTGCTCTCAATCGCTTCAATGATACTTGCTTTCGTCATTTGAAGCTGAACTTCAACGCCTAGCTCCTCGCAAAGGGATATGAGCTGAGTTCTAAGCAACCGTTTGAGATCCATCACGGAACCCTGGTGTGACAATGCCTCGACCTCTACCCAGAAGTACCAAAACACATGCTTCTGCGGCAGGTCCCTACCAGCGACTAGGATTACACCTCTATCCCGTCAGCCTGGTCACTCAAAAGAGCAAAGCCAACGCTCACCAGCCCTAAGCTGTCCGTCCCCGTGATCTCGGTGTGCTGTCGTCCGTCATACTTCAGGCTCGATCCCACCGCTCGCCATCCGGCTGTTGCGTGTGCCGAGGTATGCGTGGCCGGCAGGAGGTCTGGACCCCACTTCACGCAGAGTCAGACACGAGGAGAGTTTTCTCAGCGAAGAATTCTTTATACAGTATGTACAAGTTGGCGTGGTTAACAGGAGAGACCAACAGAGCAGCTGCAAGCTGCTTAAATAATACTTCCCATCCCCAGATTCCCCAGACAGTCCCTAAAGACGAGCAGTTTCGAGAGAGAGAGGGTCCGGGCAGCCTCCGTGGTCCCAACGCCGCTCTCAGTGGCCGGCGCCTCCGGGCACCGCGCTTCGCCGTCAGGCCAATCTGTCGGTCGGTCGGTATGGTGCGCTGGGCAAGTTCAATGGCCCGGCATACGACAAAGGGAACAATCTGCAAGGCAAGGTGTCGAAACATAGTCCTTGGGTGGTCGCTAAAAGGGTTGCCCCTGGGCGCCGCCGCCCAAAGGAGGGGGTGGGGTGCATTGCTGTCCGCACGAGGAGGGGCTGAATAGCAGTCGGTGAGCCGGCGGCCGCTTCCGCCGTTGACGCCGTGCAGCCGCGAGGAGACCCAAGCCGTGCACTTAGTCGTCAGGTGCCGGAAGCGGGCACCAAGTGGGGATGAATGCTGCCTCCACGGTCGACACACCACAGCACTGGCCTCCCGTTAAGCAAATCCCAAGGCACAAACATAACAGTGTGTGGCATAGTAACTGGATTTATATGCTATTGTATATTAAATCGTTTTCAATGGATAGCTCTGTATTATTGGTTTTTTCCACTCGTTCGATGTAGGGTAATGTATATATATTCCCAGTGCTACTACAACTTTTCAGTAGAACAATATACTCTCTGCTGTAATGTACACATAATCACCGAGCAATACTTCTCGTCAAATTTGATACGTTGGCTGGTATAGATATTATATATGGAAAAAGCCTCCCTGTGCCTTAAAGCGGGGCCACCTAGAATTTATTGTCTAGGTATTGACTACGGCAGGATTTCATTTCGAGACTTATATTTAGGCGCATGATTTTATAACAGCTCGAAAAGCGAAACGTTCGCTCTCGCTTATGTGATTTGTCAGAATGATGCTTGTGATGAGGAAGGCGCAAGATTCACCAATCACGCCAGGACACATGAACGGTTTGGTTTCTGAACGTGCGTGATGGTTGCATGGCGACCATTATCCGACATGTTGACGCCTTCGTTGGCGGTCGAGTAGTCATGTTTTTTCTAAATTCGTCCTGGGAAACTGAAACATTGCAGAAATCGCGTCTGCGCATTGTTCAACATGACGAGATGGGCGAAGCGCTGTAAATTGTAGAGCAGGAACCCCTGAAATGTATTTTCAATGTCACCATAACGGGGCGGCGTTCCGTAAATTCTGTTTTTTTTTTCTACCCGACGCGGTGCCTCAGCGCCTGTGGAGTCGGGCTGCCAAGCACGAGGTCGAGGCATCAAATCTCGGCCAAGGTGGTTGCGTTTCGATAGAGGCGAAATGAAAAAGCGTCCGTGTCTTGTGTATTGGGGCACGTGACGTTGAAATGGGCTGAAATCGCAAACATTTTCCGCCATTACTATTGGTTTGGCAAACCGTGCAAAATATGCTAATCTGCGGCGATATATATTGGCGGCGAGGGACACCTGCATCGCCACACTCTCACCGTCGTTTCGGCCCATTGAACTCTTTTGTTAATTAATAATGCTCCCTTGCTCAGAGCCTTTTCAGGCTTTCGTAGCGTGTGGATATTTGTGGTTGAACTTATTGTATCTTTAAACAATGTGTATATTTTAAATGTAATTCGTTAAACACTACGCATCTCATGCGGCCTTTCCCTTATTACACTGATTGCAGTAAAAATAGTTACTTTTCTCAAAATGCGTTTATATACCTACGGTGTTTTTTTTTACTTGTTATGAAGAAAAAATGTACGCAAGGCAGAACCGTGAAGTTTCACCGGGAAAATCACATAGTGCGAGTAAACAAGGAATTTAACGAGAGGTGGCAGTGCCGGCGGTTCCATTGTTTGCACGATGGAACCGCCATCGGCTCCCATCGCTATCGGTTATGTTTGACAGCTTATTGGTCAGCTGATCATCGCAAAGACGGACAACACTTTGTTCCTCGTTCGCAGAATAGCAAACCGGCACCGAGGAATGAAGGAAAACAATCTCCTCAGGCTTATCAATGCCTTCGTGCTATGTCACTTTACGTACACAATTTCTATGCACAACTGGCTCAGAGCGGAGCGAGACAAACTCAATGCTCTCATCCGCAAAGTGGTCAAGAGGGCTCTCGGGCTACCCATCAGGACCCATACCGAGGATCTCCTCAAGCTGGGGGTGCCGAGGAGATTGCCGAAGCCCAAGAACGTGCGCAACTCACTCGCCTGAGCACCACAGTGGCAGATAAACACATCCTCGAAGAGCTGGGTTACCCACCTGCGGGATTCCCGATGGTCAGTACCCCGATCCCTAGGTGCATTCAAGATAAGTTCGAAGTGGCCCCTGTGCCACGAAACGTCCATCCCGTGCATAACGAGGGCAGACGCAAGGCCAGAGCAGCAGCGATCCTCAAACAGATCAAGCAACGAGACATTAGAGCAAGCTTCGTCGACGCCGCGGAGTACAGCGATGGGAAGACCTTTGCCATCGTTGTGGTCGACTCCAGCGGCAAGATTTCTAATTGTGCCTCCATTCGCACTTCAGACCCCGGAGTCGCCGAGCAAGCCCCCATCGCCCTCTCCCTGCTAGACGGTAATGGGTCCGAGATATATAGCGATTCCAAAACAGCAGTTAGGGCTTTTCAGAAGGGTTGCATCGCCAAGCAACCTGCTCGTCTTCTTAGCAACTCGAGTCGATATGCTCTCACGCATCATTCAATCCACTGGTTTCCAGCTCACGTAGGGTCGGTCGAAGGTGCTTCCCTGAATCTGAATGAGTCTGCTCACGAGGCTGCGCGTGACCTCACCGACCGCGCTTCCTGTGCAAGAAGTACCGACTCCCCTCCTCCCTACGGCCACAGGGATGCTCCCGCTACTCACAACGAGATTATTAAATTCTTCGGCATGTCTAGAAGGGTCTTTCCACCCACTCACACCAGGTTGAATAGGGCGCAAGCCGTTTCTCTTAGGCTTCTGCAGACCAGTACGTATTCATGTCTGTCCGTTCTCCACGAGGCTTACCCGGACGTGTATCGCGACGACGCCTGCCCCTCCTGCGGGCAGACCTCCACCCTAGCGCACATGCTGTGGGAGTGCGGGTCGACATACCCCAAGTTCATCAAGGAGGAGTGGGACTCGCTTCTGCGTAGCCCCGCTCTAGAAAAGCAAATCCTGGCTGTCCGGCGAGCCCGCGACCGGGCCGGTGGGCTAGACCTGCCGGTCCCGACGTGGGACTAGCCGGGTGCGCGACGAGTTCGCGTCCTCGCCGGACCTAGAATAAATGTTTGTTCACTCACTCATTGGTCAGCTGACGTGGCCTGAGTCCCTTGCGTTTCACGAGATAGCGGTAACCGGGCCTAGAACACACACTCTTCAATGCTGGATGGTTTATGTTGTCACGAGGTTGAAAACAAGCGCGTTGGTGCTAATCTACGACAAGTATGCGTTTTTTTCAGAGACAGGCATCTTGCCTAATGCATCCCACGTCGGTTAGAGGGGTTTATGAAGGAATGACCTCGTGCTTTGAGAAGCCTGGTGTATTTTCACCGAGGAAGAAAGTTGCTTTGTTTTATGAAGGACGATGGGCTGTCTGCTTTCATTCATTTTCGTATGCAACACGCAAAGATTGCGTCGCGTTAGAAAAGAAATTGTGAGGTTAACTTTGCCATATGCGACATTATGCTCGCGTCACGCTTACGTCACGCCTTGAAAAAGAAAGAAGACGGAATGTATAGAACAATACCACTGAGCGCAGAATTATAGCTTAACGAACTGTAAAGGAAAACATTCTATGATGTCAGAGCCTGCGGTTGTCCCGTATCGTTCTCCTACCTTCTGGCATTCGTATTGTTCGCGTTATGTACTGCACAGCGAAAAGTCTCCATATGGGCCATGCCTGGATTGGGCAGCCGCTCGGGTGCCGCCAATACACATGAACTTGACGATTGCGAGCTGCTCAGACACCTGCGCAACGTAAGCTGAATGCAAGAATAATGAAGTCACGCCACAATTCTGTATAAAGGAGTGCTAGAAGAACCACTCATGGAACTTAACGTAGTTATTTTTGTAGCGTCTAGTACGAGTAAAGCTATCCCCACGAGTATAACCGGCATGTGCGCCGATGTAGATGTACGATGGAGAGGAAGCTCGCGATCCTGAGCCTCGTGCGATTCTGTCCCACCATCCAGTTAAGGCTCCTGCAAAGGCGCACACTCGTGCAGACCAAATTTCAAATAACCGCCGCTCCTTCGTGAAAAACATGCAGAGGTAATTTTACTTGCAGCGCACACGCACGGGCCAGATATCAATCTGGCCAGATGGGACGGGCCTGATGACGATTTAGCAACAATAGTGATCAATCAACTCGCTATGATTGTGATTTTGGTTAAATAGCATCACACAATAACGCCCGGCGCCGACTTGGAGCCCCTCCTCGAAGTGTGCGACATCGGCGACGTGGCGGTGCGCCCGAAGGCGCTACACCACAACTCGTGTGTGGACATCATATATATGGGGTGTATATATATATATATATATATATATATATATATATATATATATATATATATATATATTGACACGTGTACTTATCTTTATCGGGCGACCACGTTTCGCCGAACCTTGTGTTATCTGATTTCATCGCGTAACGCGAATGATGTAGAACTTTGTGTAAGGCACACGGGTCCGAACGATTAGTCTGGAACATTCGACGACTGCTCTATAAAAGCCGACGCGCTTGACCCGCTGATCAGATTTTCGACGATCGACGACTGTGTTCGCCGCTATCGTTGTGCTTTAAGTGTAGCCTGTTTTGTGGGCACAGGTTCGCCCAATAAAAGCAAGTTTTGTCTTTCACAGTACTGCTACTGTGCTCTTTCTTCACCGTCACTACCACGTGACATCTGGTGGAGGTGCTGGTGCGTTCATGTACCGAACGCCCCCGCAAAGCCGCGATCCAAGCCCGAAGCCCGAGGACAGAACCAACATCGCCCAAGACCAACGTGCTAGCCGCAGATTGCAAGGACTGCCCCCAGAGTACGGACTTCTACCTGAGACGACAAAGAAGATCGTGGTCAAGACAACCCCAATGGCTGCCCCAGCGTCCCCTGTTATCCTGCAACAACCTCGGGACCCACGAACCTTCCATGGAGCAGCGACTGAAGACCCGGAATCATGGCTGGAGACCTACGAACGAATCGCAACATTCAACAACTGGGACTCCGACGAGAAGCTGAGGCATGTCTACTTCGCCTTAGAAGACACCGCCAGAACTTCGTTTGAGAACAGGGAATCGACCTTGACAACGTGGGACCTGTTCCGTAGCGGCTTCCTACGCAACTTTACAAGCTTCGTGCGCAAGGAAAGGGCCGAAGCTATGCTGGATGCCCGAGTGCAGCTACCAAACGCGAACGTTGCCATTTTTTCGGAAGAAATGAGCCGTTTGTTCCGCCACGCCGACCCGGATATGGCCGAGGAGAAGAAAGTCCGCCTACTGATGCGTGGTGTAAAGGAGGAAGTTTTCGCCGGGATGGGAAGAAGCCTACCGAAGACCGTCGAAGAGTTTCTTCGTGAGGCGACGAACATCGAGAAGACACTCGAAATGCGGAACCGGCAATTCAACCGCCGTACACGCTCTACCCACTACGCAGGAATTCAATCACTGGCCACGGACGATCTGCGCGAGACCATCAGGGCCATTGTGCGCGAAGAACTGCGCAAGGTCTTGCCTTCGTCGCAGCCTCAAGTGGCCTCGATCGCCGACATCGTAAAAGAAGAGGTGCACCGATCGCTTGGAGTTCCTGAGGTGCAACCAGAACCGTCGCAGCCTCAGCCGCAAGCGATGAGCTAAGCCGCCGTCGCCCGCCGTCAAGGTCCCCTTCCACGACCGCGCCAGGGCCCCGTAACGCCGCAATTCCGTCGACCACCACCGCCGCCGCCAGCTCGCCCACCCGTCGCCGAGCGCAGCTACCCGAGGAAGACAGACTTTGGCGCGCTCCTTACCACCGCCCGCTCTGCTACCACTGCAGAGAAGCAGGTCACGTCTACCGACGATGCCCATACCGAAAGATGGGACTGCGAGGTTTCGCCGTCAACGCGCCCCGTCCACAGCTTGGAGAGCGCCCACGTGACATTGCCAACTACCTCGCCGCTACTCAAAGGAGCTCTCGGCGACCGTCGCGTTCGCCATCACCAGGCCGCTACCTGTCGCCGCAGCGCCGACCATACACTGGCCCAGCCCGGGGCCGGTCAGCGAGCCCATATCCGGAAAACTAAAGGCAGCAACCGATGGAGGTGCGGTTGCTGTTCGTCGAACTGACGAAGATCCTCCGCCGCCGACGAAGTCGACGAAGAAACCATCTCGACGACCTAATGACGACACGCCGCCGTCCCGACGAAGTCAGCAAGCCAAGACTACACCGATGAAAGACGACTTGACGACGCGACGTTCCAGCTTCAGTTCAACACGACGCAGCCGTGATCCGACGCCAAGACCTAACTGCAACGCCAGACAAAGAACCACCGACTTCGACGTGCTTCTCGACGGCCACGCGGTTACCGCCTTAGTAGACACAGGGGCTGATTACTCCGTCATGAGTGGACACATCGCCGCCCAGTTGAAGGAGGTTAAGACTGCATGGGAAGGCCCTCAAATTCGCACCGCTGGAGGACACCTGATTACGCCGACTGGAATCTGCACGGCAAGGATAACCATTCATGACCGGACTTATCCTGCCACCTTCGTTATCCTCCAACAGTGTTCTCGAGACGTCATTCTCGGTATGGACTTCCTGAACCAACACGGCGCAGTCATCGACCTGAAGTCGAAGTCAATAACGCTGTCGGAAGATAAAGCGATACCGCCGGAGAGCCCTCGTAGTCACCACGCCTTGAGTGTGCTCGAAGACCAAGTGAGCATCCCGCCCCGCTCCAGCATTGTTATTTCGGTTGGCACCGAAATACCCGCTGACGTAGAAGGTGTCATAGAAGGCGACCAACGTCTCCTGCTAGACCGTGAAATTTGCGTCGCAAGAGGGATCGCCCGACTGCATGAAGGGAAAACTGAAGTGTTGCTGACAAACTTGAGCCCGGAGTTCAAGCACATCAACAAGGGCACGACGATCGCGTACATCGAGGAAATTGTGGAAACCAGTCATGCGTTTGTCCTCTCGGAATCCGCCGCATCTACCCCGACGACCATGGTTCCCGAACCAGACTACGACATTAATCCAAGTCTCCCAGTGATTAAGCAACAGCAGCTCAGAAGTCTGCTCCGACGATACAAAGGCTGCTTTTAGACGACATCGAGGATTCGACAAACACCAGTCGCCAAGCATCGCATAATCACCGAGGAGGACGCTCGACCGCTCCGCAAAAGCCCTTACCGAGTTTCGCCGCGAGAACGCGAAGCTATAAGAGAACAAGTCGACGAAATGCTGCGCGACGACATCATCCAGCCGTCGAAAAGCCCGTGGGCATCCCCTGTTGTCCTGGTGAAGAAAAAGGACGGAACCCTACGTTTCTGCGTCGATTATCGTCGTCTGAACAAGATCACGAAGAAGGACGTATACCCCCTTCCACGGATAGACGACGCATTGGATCGGCTCTGCAACGCTAAGTACTTCTCCTCGATGGACCTCAAGTCTGGCTATTGGCAAATAGAAGTCGACGAAAGAGATCGCGAAAAGACCGCCTTCATCACCCCAGACGGCCTCTACGAGTTCAAGGTTATGCCATTTGGACTGTGCTCGGCGCCTGGAACGTTCCAGCGCGTGATGGACACGGTTTTAGCGGGATTGAAATGGCAGACCTGTCTCGTTTACTTGGATGACGTCGTTGTATTCGCCGGAAATTTCGACGATCACCTTAGGCGGCTTGCCACAGTACTAGAGGCCATCAAGTCATCAGGGCTCACTCTGAAACCACAAAAATGCCGCTTCGCTTACGACGAGCTTCTGTTCCTAGGCCACGTCATCAGTGAATCCGGAGTACGCCCCGACCCGCAGAAAACAGCTGCCATCGCAAAGTTCCCGCAGCCCACCGACAAGAAGGCAGTGCGTAGATTCCTTGGCATGTGTGCCTACTACAGGCGCTTTGTCAAGGACTTTTCACGCATCGCCGAGCCGTTGACACGTCTAACTAAATGTGATGTTGAGTTCAAGTGGGAAACGCCGCAGGCCGACGCATTTGAAGAACTCAAACGACGCATGCAGTCGCCGCCGGTACTTGCGCACTTCGACGAATATGCCGATACAGAAATCCATACTGACGCCAGTAGCTTAGGCCTCGGTGCCGTTCTAGTCCAGAGGAAAAACGGAGTCGAACAGGTGATATCTTACGCTAGCCGGTCGCTGTCAAAAGCGGAAGGCAACTATTCTACGACCGAAAAGGAATGCCTCGCCATCGTTTGTGCTACAGCTAAATTTCGCCCTTATCTTTATGGCAGGCCATTCAAAGTCGTCAGTGACCATCACGCGTTGTGTTGGCTAGCGAGTATAAAGGATCCTTCAGGACGACTGGCGCGGTGGAGCCTCAGACTACAAGAATACGACATCACTGTAACCTACAAGTCCGGACGAAAACACTTCGATGCCGATTGCCTATCACGCGCCCCCATTGACCCGCCGCCGCAAGATGACGAAGATGACGACGCCTTCCTTGGCATGATAAGCGCGGAAGACTTCGCTGAACAGCAACGGCCAGATCCGGAGCTAAAAGGCCTGGTGGAATATTTGGAAGGGCACACCGACGTTGTCCCCAGGGCATTTAAGCGCGGACTATCTTCCTTCACGCTTCAAAACAATCTCCTCGTGAAGAAGAACTTTTCACCAGTCCGCGCCAACTACCTTCTTGTTGTCCCGTCAGGACTTCATCCAGAAGTATTGCACGCCCCTACATGACGATCCGACCGCTGGACACCTCGGTTTTTCCCGGACACTCTCGAGGATACAACAAAAGTATTATTGGCCGCGCCTGACCGCCGACGTCGCCCATTATGTCAGAACATGCCGAGACTGTCAGCGACGTAAGACACCGCCGACAAGGCCAGCCGGATTACTACAGCCAATCGAGCCTCCTTGCCGACCATTCCAGCAGATCGGGATGGACTTGCTGGGACCCTTTCCGACGTCAACAACCGGAAATAAGTGGATCGTCGTGGCGACAGACTACCTCACCAGCTTCGCTGAAACTAAAGCACTGCCGAAAGGTAGCGCAGCCGAAGTGGTGAAATTTTTTGTCGAAAACATCCTGCTTCGACATGGCGCCCCAGAAGTCCTCATCACCGACAGAGGAACGGCCTTTACAGCGGAGCTCACCCAAGCCATTCTGAAATACAGTCAGACAAGGCACAGGAGGACCACGGCCTACCACCCGCAGACGAATGGTCTTACGGAGCGGCTGAATAAGACCCTCGCCGACATGCTAGCGATGTACGTCGACGTCGAACACAAGACCTGGGATGCCGTCCTGCCGTACGTAACATTTGCTTACAACACGGCGGTGCAAGAAACAACACAGATCACGCCGTTTAAGCTGGTTAACGGCAGGAACCCGACGACGACGCTCGACTCCATGCTGCCCCACGTCACTGACGAAGAGAATGTTGACGTCGCTAGCTATCTCCAGCGCGCCGAAGAAGCCCGACAGCTCGCCCGCCTACGGATCAAGAACCAACAGAGGACCGACAGCCGACACTACAACCTCAGACGACGCTTCGTTGAGTACCAGCCCGGCGACCGTGTTTGGGTTTGGACACCGATACGCCGACGAGGACTCAGTGAGAAACTACTCCGACGCTATTTCGGACCCTACAAGGTCATCCGACGTATTGGCGCTTTGGACTATGAGGTCGTGCCAGACGGCATTTCGCATTCACAGCGGCGCCGCGCACGATCTGAAGTGGTCCACGTGGTGCGCCTTAAACCCTTTTACGGACGCTGACGAAATTCCTTATTATTTTTTTGTTGTTGTTGTTTTCTTTGCTACGGGTGTTTTTATTTCCCTTGTATGTAGCATCGGGTCGATGCTTTTTAAGAGGGGGGTATTGACACGTGTACTTATCTTTATCGGGCGACCACGTTTCGCCGCTTAACTACTGTAATCGCACAGCAAGGGACGCGCCTGAATGTATCCAATGTTTCTGGAAAGTTATCGATGCTTCTACCCGGCTGTCTGTTGTCGCCGAACCTTGTGTTATCTGATTTCATCGCGTAACGCGAATGGTGTAGAACTTTGTGGAAGGCACACGGGTCCGAACGATTAGTCTGGAACATTCGACGACTGCTCTATAAAAGCCGACGCGCTTGACCCGCTGATCAGATTTTCGACGATCGCCGACTGTGTTCGCCGCTATCGTTGTGCTTTAAGTGTAGCCTGTTTTGTGGGCACAGGTTCGCCCAATAAAAGCTAGTTTTGTCTTTCACAGTACTGCTGCTGTGTTCTTTCTTCACCGTCACTACCACGTGACGGAGGCATCGCTCGCCCAGCTCTTCTCGTCGGAGGCTTTTTCCACGGACTTTGTGATGGAGTGTGAGGTGGAAGGGGAGTTTTTATCCCCCGAGGACTTCACTAAAGACTCAGGGTGGCAGCTCGTTGCCGCCAGACGTTCTTCAAGGAGCACGAGAAACGCGGCCAATGCCAGTGCGGCCGACGCTCAGCATAAAGCCGGTTCCCACGCTCGGCGTAGCGCCGACCGCGCGGGCATTAAAAGCAAGATAATTCGAGGAGCCAGGATGCCTCCGATGCCCAAGGAAGAGGCAAAGATCGTCGTGCGGCCCAGGGGAGGCCTGTGTGTCAGCAAGTGTGGTCCTACCGCAGTCGCCGACGCCATATGGCAGGCTGCCGGGCTCGATTCGGCGTCGCGAGACACGGACACGATGTGTCCCAACTTTCAACAAAACATAATGGTGATCAGCACACCAAACAGGGACAACGCTGCACGCTACGTCGGCATCGAGGGCATCTCCGTCGCCGGTCAACGTTTCGAGGTGAGCGCTTACGAGGCCGCCCCCCACTACACGTGCAAGGGCGTCATCCGAGGCGTCTCCCTTACCGACGGGCCCGCGGTGATCGACAAAAAACTCGTAAACCCGAGAAATCCCATGGCGTTGGGCGCCAAAAGAATCAAGAACACCGGCACCGTGGTGGTCCTGTTCGAGGGGTACCGAGTGCCAAATTTTGTCTCCTACGGTGGCACTATTGTCAGGTGCACTTTATTTCGCAAGCAAGTGGACGTGTGTTACAGCTGCGGCAGGCTCGGGCACCGCTCCGACGTCTGCCCTTCACCGAACGACGCCATCTGCAGAGGATGCGGAGAAGCAAACCCCGAGGCCCAGCATAGGTGCGATCCCAAATGCAAGCTGTGCGGTGGCGACCACCTTACCGCCGCCAAGGAGTGCAAGCGACGATTTCAGACACCATATCTCGTTAGACGCAGACGGGGGGAACGCTCCCGCGCCCTCAACGCCGAACATTTCCCGCCCATGGAAGGCGCGAATCAAGCCCGGCAAGCATCGCCTGAACGCCAGTATGGTCGCAGCCGCTCCCGGTCCAGGGGGAGATCCAGGTCTCGTGGCCGCTCCAGGGGCCGCAACAGGAGCCGCTCCGTCTCCAGGGCCAGGTCGATGTCAAGATCCCGAGTCCGATCCAGATCCAGATCCGGTTCCAGGGGCCACCCGGGTTGCAGAACCCAGCCAGCATCTGGACCTCAGCCCGCCTCCACATATTTGGGGAAGCAGCCGACCCTCCTTTGGGCCGATCTGGCACGTCCCAAGCCCGGTGCCAATGTAGAAGCTGCTCAGGCACCTAGTAACGACCCACACCCAGAGCGAGCTAGGGACGCGGAAGTCACTCGCTTACGCCAAGAGAACGACGACCTCAAGAATACGATCAAGAGGCTAGTTAACGAAATGGCAGAGATTAGGAAACTCGTTTCGAATGCGTCGGATAACGGTGCGCCAGGCAAGGCCACAGAGACTCCAATCCCAGCCCCAGTAGACGGTACTGCGACGTCCTGCAAACGTAGAGCAGTAGTAAAACAAACAGGTGAATCGGGAGCGTTGTCCGCAGAAGTCAGCGAGATTAAGCATACTCTCATTGGGCTGGCAGATGGCCTCAAACAGGTCACTGCTAGCGTCAGTTGTCTCACCGATAACGTTCGTCAAATTCAGGTTGCACTCGGAGACCCCAACAGGGGCCTCGGAGCTCTCGCTGATCGCATAGACGCCATTGAGGCGCGAATGGCTTCATCCGCCTCCGTCGTCCAACCGCTCACCGTTCCCGCCATACTAAAGGAAGCTGGACTTCAATATCCAACCAGGGCGGCGACAGGACGTCCCAGTCTTTGCACAGCCCTAACTGCCCCATTAGGTGGTAGTCCATCCGGTCCGCCATAATGGATAGGTCCAAAGAGAGTTTTCGCATTTGGCAATGGAATTGCAGGGGGTATTCTAACAAAAAAGCCCCTCTGCAGCAGTTCCTCAGGTCTTTCGCTGTCAAACCTCAAGTCATTGCTCTCCAGGAAACATTAGTCTCCGCCGCCTCGCTCCAGGGCTACAGGGCCGTGTCGGGCCTGCCCGGGGGGCGAGGGATTTGCACCTTGATTGATAAAAGGCTGACTCATCTCTCCCACGACCTCAAGCTGGCGAATGGTAGAATTGAATACGTCATTGTTGAGATCCTGCTCAACGTACCACAGCAGAATCAGCGCAGAAACAGCGTGTTCGTCCTCAATATCTACAGCAACCCCAGGGACTCGCGCCAGCAGTTCAAGACCATCCTCAAGAAAGCGACCAACTTGGCCGGCCCTCGACCCTTAGTCGTCGTCGGTGACTTCAACGCACCGTACGGCATCTGGGGTTACGTCTACGACACTACCAAGGGGCGCAACCTGTGGCAAGACGCCAACGAGATGGACCTCACTCTGGTCACTGACAAGAATTTTCCTACGCGCATC
Source organism: Dermacentor albipictus (assembly GCF_038994185.2). NCBI lineage: Eukaryota > Metazoa > Arthropoda > Arachnida > Ixodida > Ixodidae > Dermacentor > Dermacentor albipictus. The sequence continues at coordinate 20,788,444 of NC_091821.1, forward strand.
GGCAACTCCGTCACCCGGGACTCGACACCTGACCTCGCGTTCGTCAGGAACGTTGAGGACGTGGGCTGGGAGAACACCGCCATGGAGTTCGGCAGCGACCACTACATTCTCGAGACTAACTTCAAGGTGTCTCGCAGTAGGATCAAGGAATTCACGTTCATTGATTGGGACCGCTTTCGCAAGATTCGCGTAGAACCCGGCAAAGACAGGGCACCCGCCACCCTCGAAGAATGGTGCGAAGGCGTCCGGAACGACGCTTCCGCGGCTACCAAGAAAGTAGAAACCGATCTCGACGTCGAGCGGATGGACAGCAGACTTGCCCACCTGATCGAGGCCAAAAACTCCCTGCTCCGCCGATGGAAGGGCCAAAGGCTCAATCGCAGACTCCGCAAAAAGATCTCGGAGCTCAACAAGGTCATCGATGACCACTGCAAGGCGCTATGCCAGCAGCAGTGGGACGAGCTCTGCGAATCCATCGACGGACAGATGCGCAACGGCAAATCCTGGGGTATGTTGAAGCACCTTCTCGACGAAAGCGGCTCAAAGTCAAATCAGAGGCATACGTTGGCCCGGGCCCTTCACGAAGCCACCAGGTCTCACACGGTCGATGAGCTCGTCTCAAAACTCGTACAAAAGTACTTGCCCGTCTGTCGCGACGGAGATCCAGTGACCCAACTCCCGGACTACCGAGGCCCTCCACGCCCCGAGCTCGACGAAGACTTCTACGTTGCCGAGGTCAGACAGGCCATCTTCGCACTCAACCGCAAGTCTGCGCCTGGTCCAGACGGAGTCACCAACAGAATGTTGAGAAACCTCGAGGACACGTCGATCGTCTTCCTGACCGACAAAATCAACGAGTCCTGGAATAGCGGCGTTGTTCCTGCAGAATGGAAGATGGCCCGCACGGTGCTCATTCCCAAGCCCGGCAAAGCCCCGAACATCGAGAACCTCAGGCCGATTTCTCTAACCTCCTGCGTCGGCAAGGTCATGGAGCGCGTCGTCCTCAACAGGGTCAACGGGTACCTCGAAGACAACGAGGTTTACACGTACAACATGATCGGCTTCCGCGCCGGACTCTCGACGCAGGATGCAATGAAGCTAATAAAGCATCAGATTGTGGATGGCCGTTCCAGAGACGTCAAGGCTTTGCTCGGTCTGGACCTCGAGAAAGCTTTCAACAACGTGCTCCACAGCTTCATCGTAAAGACCATTTCAGACCTGGGTCTCGGTTACAGATTCCATAGCTACGTCAGCTCTTTCCTAACGGACAGGAAGGCCAAGCTTCGCATTGGGGACTTTCGCTCCAACGATGTGCCCCTCGGAGGGCGGGGCACTCCTCAGGGCGCCGTCATCTCACCCACCCTGTTCAACATCTGTATGATTGGTATTTCCGAGAGGTTGGCACGCGTAGAGGGCGTCAAGCACACCATATACGCCGACGACATCACCTTATGGTGCTCCGGCGGCTGCGAGGGCAGAGTGGAAGAATCCATGCAGGAGGCGATCGACGTGATCGAGGAGTATCTCCGCCCCACCGGACTTCGATGCTCCCCCGCAAAGTCGGAGCTGCTGCTTTACAGAAAAGAGAAGGGAGGCTGACCCAAAGATTGGAAGCCAGTTTCCGAAAGCAGCATCAGTCTTCGTACTTGTGACGGGGGGGTGATACCCAGGGTCGACGTTATTCGGGTCCTGGGCATGTTTGTCCAATTCAACGGCGGGAACGGAACGGCTCTCCGCAAGATCATTGCAAAGACGGACAACGCTTTCCGCCTCGTTCGCAGAATAGCAAACCGGCACCGAGGAATGAAGGAAAACAATCTCCTCAGGCTTATCAATGCCTTCGTGCTATGTCACTTTACGTACACAGTTTCCATGCACAACTGGCTCAGAGCGGAGCGAGACAAGCTCAATGCTCTCATCCGCAAAGTGGTCAAGAGGGCTCTCGGGCTACCCATCAGGAGCCATACCGAGGATCTCCTCAAGCTGGGGGTGCATAACACTGCCGAGGAGATTGCCGAAGCCCAAGAACGTGCGCAACTCACTCGCCTGAGCACCACAGCGGCAGGTAAACACATCCTCGAAGAGCTGGGTTACCAACCTGCGGGATTCCCAATGGTCAGTACCCCGATCCCTAGGTGCATTCGAGACAAGTTCGAAGTGGCCCCTGTGCCCCGAAACGTCCATCCCGTCCATAACGAGGGCAGACGCAAGGCTAGAGCAGCAGCCATCCTCAAACAGATCAAGCAACGAGACATTAGAGCAACCTTCGTCGACGCCGCGGAGTACAGCGATGGGAAGACCTTTGCCATCGTTGTGGTCGACTCCAGCGGCAAGATTTCTAATTGCGCCTCCATTCGCACTTCGGACCCCCGGAGTCGCCGAGCAAGCCGCCATCGCCCTCGCCCTGCTAGACGGTCATGGGTCCGAGATATATAGCGATTCCAAAACGGCAGTTAGGGCTTTTCAGAAGGGTTGCATCGCCAAGCAAGCTGCTCGTCTTCTTAGCAACTCGAGTCGATATGCTCTCACGCATCATTCAATCCACTGGTTTCCAGCTCACGTAGGGTCGGTCGCGGGTGCTCCCCTGAACCTGAATGAGTCTGCTCACGAGGCTGCGCGTGACCTCACCGACCGCGCTTCCTCTGCAAGAAGCACCGACTCCCCTCCTCCCTACGGCCACAGGGATGCTCCCGCTACTCACAACGAGGTTATTAAATTCTTCTACATGTCTAGAAGGGTCTTTCCACCCCCTCACCCCAGGTTGAATAGGGCGCAAGCCGTTTCTCTTAGGCTTCTGCAGACCAGTACGTATCCGTGTCTGTCCGTTCTCCACGAGGTTTACCCGGACGTGTATCGCGACGACGCCTGCCCCTCCTGCGGGCAGACCTCCACGCTAGCGCACATGCTGTGGGAGTGCGGGTCGACATACCCCAAGTTCATCAAGGAGGAGTGGGACTCGCTTCTGCGTAGCCCCGCTCTAGAAAAGCAAATCCTGGCTGTCCGGCGTGCCCGCGACCGGGCCGGTGGGCTAGACCTGCCGGTCCCGACGTGGGACTAGCCGGGTGCGCGACGAGTTCGCGTCCTCGCCGGACCAAGAATAAAAGTTTCCTCACTCACTCACTCATTACCACGTGACAATATATATATATATATATATATATATATATATATATATATATATATATATATACATATATATATATATATATATATATATATATATATATATATATATATATATATATAAGTAAGCAACAAGGACGCCAGGATGAGTTTAGGGGAAATCAGGTGTACTTAATAATTGATTAAGGAAATGAAAAAATATTAAAAAGAAAGTTGATGGATGACCAACTCGCAGCAGCTGCGATGCGAAGACGAGGGTTCGTCTACGCTGTCCCCTACGGTTTCCCCTACGCTCTTCTTGGTATCTTTGCGGGTTGGCTTCTCATGATAGTAGTAATAAAAATCGGGCCCTTCGGCTTGCTTTCTTCGCGGTCATAAATAAATAAATAAATAAATAAACAAATAAATTTATATATATATATATATATATATATATATATATATATATATATATATATATATATATATATATATATATATATATATATATATGTACTGCTAACACATTTCACTCTCATTTAATCCCTAATCGTCACCGATTTTTTTTACTTGCGCTGTCCGCACATGCAGCGTTGCCAACCCTCGACCACTCGGCCGACGGAGCTCCGACGAGGAGCTGCTTTAACGCTTGCTCGATTTAACCTGTCTTACAGTGAGCGCTACATTTACCTTTAATCCCATATTAACTTTAACGAACAAGAGAATAACACACACCGTGGGAAACAACACCTGGAAGAAATAATTGAACAACAGTCTAGCGACTTCGAGAAATTTATTGTGAATCCCTTTCGAGTGACGCCAGGCAAGATTTCGGGAGTGAAATCACGACGCCTCCCAATTATTAGATCTTCCGCGGGGAGCCAATGCAAATCCCAAGTGCCGATTTTCACTGGATGTGACCAGCGCGCTTCCGCGATCACTGTGACGTCATTTGCCCTTGCCACTTTTCTTGGCCTTGGAAGCACTCGTCCGCTTGGCCCGCCGTGATTTCGACGACGACCTGCTCGCCGCCTTCTTCGACTTCACCCGCCTACCTCGACGGCTCGACGACCTGCTACGGGCGCGGCGGTGCCGTTTACGTCCGCCACTCTTGGTGGTCGCGCTCGCGGCAGACGAGCCGCTCACGGAGCGGTGGCGTCGGCTCTTGCTGCGTCCCCTCTTTCGGCCGCTGCTGCTCTCCGAGCCGGTGGTCGACGTCCCCCGGCGACCGCCTCTGTGCTTGCGGCCACCTCGGCCGCTGCGGGACGAGTGTCGGGATCGGCCACGGCTCCTTCCCCTCCTGGCATGGTGGCTGCTGCTGCCGGGGGAGAGACTACGCGAGCGGAGGCGACGCTTGGTACCCTTGGCCGCGACCGAGAAGGCATCGCTTGGGGACGAGCTGTGCGCTCGAGTCTTGCGGCTCACTCTAGGTGCCTTTTGGGAACGCCCCTTGCTGGTGAACGGGGCGATCACAGCGGCGTCTAGGGTCGGTTTGTCGGAGGCATTTCTTGTCTTAGCAGAAGCCCTGGTGGTGATTGGTTTCTGCGCCGCCGGCTTCACTGACCTGGACCTCGTCGTTGGTGTAGAGGAATCCTTGGTCGCCTTCCCGCGTGGCCGCTTGACGACGGGCGCCTCTTCAGATGGACTGCCCCCATCGTCGGCAGCAGCCCGCTTTCGCTTCGCCCGGGTGGTCTTGGGCGGGACCGCTTTCTTGTTGGCCGAATGACCCTCCTCCGTCATGGCGGCAACAGCTCGGCGCACTCCCACGGCTTGGCTCCTCCGTCGGCGCGCACTCCCGCTGTCTCCCTGCCGTTGGCCTCCGCCTTGAGGCTGACAGGGAATCGGGTGGCAGGCCTGGCTTCCAGAGCAGCCGTGCCCGCAGCGTGAAGACGGCCGCCTGCCGCGTTCCAACCGAGGCTGCTCGAGCCGCACTCGCGAGCCCCGTGGAACGGCGCGTGAAGTGCCGGGCTTCTTTCTCTTTCGGCGTGCCAATCTTCTGGCGAGCAGCCCTCACTTTTGCAGCATTCCAATGCTTGGAATGGCTAGCGATGTTAATGCAAACCTCACAAAAAGTATGCCACATTTACTACCAGTCTGTTTTAACCCCAATGTTTAGTATTTACGGAGGCTTCGGAGCGGGATACAAGTGAGAATTGTACTCGGATATTTTATTGTAATCGCACTTGTTGCATATAGGAGCTGTGTAGTACGGTTCTAACACAAAACTGTACTGATGTATATGTGTGTGGCTTAGTAACTGGATTTCTATGCTATTGTAGAGTAAATCGTTTTCAATGAATAAGTCTACATTATTGGTTTCTTCCACTCGTTCAATGTACGGTAATGCATATACATTCGCAGCCCTATTACTAATTTATAGTAGAACAATATACTCTGTAGTGTAATGTAGGCCTAATCACCCAGCAATACTTCTCGTCAAACGTGATACGATTGCTGGTATAGGTATTCAATGAAGAGAAAGCCTCCCTGTGCCTTAAAACGAGGCCACTTAGAATATATTATCTCGGTGTTGACTATACGGCTGGATTTCATTTCGGGACATGTACATTCAGGCGCATGATTTTATAACAGCTCGAAAAGCGAACCGTTCGCTTGCCCTTATGTGATTGGTCAGAATGATGCTTGCTATATGAGGAAAGCGCAATTTTCACCAATCACGCCAGGACATATGAACGGTTTGGTTTCTGAACGGGCATGATGGTTGCATGGCCCCCATTATCCGACATGTTGACGCCCTTGTTGAGTAGTCATGTTTTTTCTAAATTCGTGCTCGGAAACTGAAACATTGCAGAAATCGCGTCTGCGCATTGGTCAAGATGACGAGACGGGAGAAGCGCTGTAAATATTCCCGAAGGGACCTCTTTTCGCAGGTATATTGCGATGTTAGCGTTTCGAATAGAAAGTTAATCGTAGAGCAGGAAGCCCTGCAACGCATTTTCAATTTCACCATAACGGGGTGGCGTTCTGTAAAAACTTTTTTTTACCCGGCGTGGTGCCTTAGCGCCTGTAGTGTTGGGCTACCAAGCACGAGGTCGCGTAATTAAATGCCGGCTATGGAGGCTGCGTTGGTGTGGCAAACCGTGCAAAATAGTGTAGTCCGAGGTGATATATAATGGAGGCGAGAAGCACCTGCATCGCCGCAATTTCACCGCCATTTCGGCCCTTTGAAAGCTTTTTTTTTTAATGAATGATGCTGTCTTGCTCATAACCTTTTCACGCTCTCGTAGTTCGTCTACATTTGTGGTTGAAGTCACTGTTTGTTTAAATGATGTGTTTATTTTAAACGATATTCGCTAAACACTACGCATCTCTTGCGGCTTTTCACTAATTTATTCAGATTGTAGTCAAAATTATTACTTTTCGCAAAATAAAATAATATGCCTACGGCAACTTCTTTTTTTTTACTTGTTATGAAGAAAAATGTACGCAATGCAGCGCCGTAATGTTTCACCATGCAAATCACATAGTGCGACTAAACAACGAATTGAACGAGAGATGGCAGTGCCGGTGGTTCCATCCTGCAAACGGATGTCTCTGGGGCGCGCATTGCTATCGGTTATATTTGTCAGCCTATTAATCAGCTGAGGTTGCCTGAGTCCCTTGCGTTTCACGAGATAGCGGTAACGGGGCGTAGAACACGCGCTCTTTAATGCTGGATTGTTGCTTGTGTTGTCACAACGTTTAAAACAAGCGCGTTGGTGCCAACCTAGTACAAGTATGCGTTTTTTTTTTTCAGACAGGCATCTTCCCTAATGTATCCCACGTCGGTGAGAGGCGTTTACGAAGGGATGACTTCGTGCTTTGAGAAGCCCGGTTGCTTTTCACGGAGAAAGAAAGCTGCTTTGTTTAATGAAGGACGATATGTTGTCTGCTTTCATTCACTTTCGTATACAACACGTCAAGATTGCGTCGTGGTAGAAAGCAAATTGTGAGGTTAACTTCGCCATCTGCGCCAGTTACGGCACCTGCAAAGACACACACTCGTGTAGACCAAATTTCAAATAACCGTTGCTCATTTGTGAAAAGTGCACACAGGGAATTGTCATATATGTGATATGGCGACAGAAATGTCATATGTGGACATGTCAGACATGTCATATGTCGAGTCCAACCATGCCGAGTGCTGTGAACTACAAGACAAAGCTTTATTTACATTACCATGCCTGGCCTACAATTGGCGAGGTTGCACCCTCTGTACTAGAGCCTTAATTTTACACTGTGCTTTGCGCAATTATAGCATACAATTACGTTACCGTTAGTTATCAAGAGAATAACTGTGCTCACCACTATGAGACTTTTGAATCATGGCAGTGGCGTTGCGATTGTCACCCTTTCGGTAACCCCGCAGGGGCGTCTGCGCAAGCAGGCGTTTGGTGTGTTGCGACACCACGGACCCGAGCACACGAGGGTTGGCCCCTCCCGCGTGTAGCCGTGCGCGGCTTAGCCGTGTCCGGGGAAAAGGGGATCCTGGAGGTTGAGCCGATGCCGGGTGTTCGGACCTTTAAGGCCCCCCGGCGGAGGCAACACACCTCTTTGGCCTCTGCTTCACGTAGACGGCACCCCCGGACTGACCCACCCGGGGGAAATCGGTAGTTGCCTTTTCCTGTCCCCCTCTCCAATCTTCGTCTTTCTCTCTCACTTTGAATCTTTCCTGTCTTCTACTCACTTCAATTTTCTTCTCATTTTCCAGGCAGCAAGGGTTAACCGTGTGTATCTACCCAGCCTTGGGTACATATATTAGGTTATAGCGGCGTTGTATAGCTGACGTCTACAGGTATGTTCCTAACCTCGTAGCGTCCCCTTGTTGGGCTCGGTGGTGGGTGGCTACCATCGCCGCTGAATATTCTAAGAATACATGGCAAATGCATTCCCCTCACTTGCAGATCGCCCTCACAAAAGAGGGCGCACCGAAGCAATCTTCGATTTCACTTTGAAAACCAACGCAGAAACGTTCCCACGCTACCATGTGATCCACAGTGAAGGATCTCTGCCAATGAGAAAAGTATCCCCATTCCTAATAGCAAAATGCCTAATCGAAAAAATTGGAAAACAATACAAAGCTTCAAAGATGTCAAGTGGGGACCTCCTCCTTGAACTCAAAACCAAAGATCAAGTTGAAAAGCTCGCTGATCTCACCTGTGTCGGAGACATCAAAGTCACAATTTCAGCGCACCGTTCGCTTAACACAAGCAGAGGCGTAATATCAGAAGAAGATTTCCTAAACCTGAGCGATGAAGAACTCCTGGAAGGATTCCAAGAACAAAATGTAATCAAGGTTCAAAGAATAACTCTCCGAAGAAATGACGAACAAATCCCGACCAAACACGTTATACTTACCTTTGGCACCAGTATTGTACCTACTACACTTGATGCAGGCTATCTTAAGATCAACGTAAGACCATATATCCCGAACCCGAGGCGGTGTTTCAAGTGCCAGAGATTCGGACATGCATCGCAATCATGCAGAGGTAAATCGACATGTGCAAAGTGTAGTGCTAATGACCATCAATCGGAGACCTGCAACGCTGCTCCACACTGTACAAACTGCAAAGGAGAGCATCCAGCATATTCACGATCTTGTCCTTGCTGGAAGAAAGAGAAAGAAATAATTGCAATCACAGTGAAAGAGAAGATTTCCTTTTATGAAGCACGAAAAAAACTAGCACACCTACCTCTAACAACCTACGCCAGTGCGGTGCGGCAGGGGACAGCACCGCAGTGGTCTACGGAGTCTACAGGGACCGCAGTCAGTGGCCCAGTAGTAACTCCATCCGTCCCCTTGGTGGCAGCAGCCAGTGCTGCTCCATCATCATCATCATCACAGACGGGCCTGCAGACCCCGGTCCCACAGGGTCCCAGGCTAAATCGAACTCCCAGGCCTGAGACGCGCGTCTCAGCGCCCGGTTCTCGATCATCCAGCGCCTCGGAGAAGGTTATGGATGTCGACACCAAAACTCCGGCGTCATCGACGCCAAAACATCAGCGCTCTCTGGAGCGCACTAAGAAAGACAAGCTCACAATAACTACGCGAACAAAGGGACCGGTAACCTGAATGGTTACCGTTCTTCCAATAGTACATTCCCACTAACAAATGTCACCTACAGTTACTTAGCACATATGTCTAAATTACCATTCTCAATTCTGCCATTATGGCTTTTATCGTGCATTGGAATTGTAGAGGACTGATTCGCAATCTAGGTGACATAAAAGACATAACAAATAACTTTTCACCAGTCGCATTTTGCCTACAGGAAACAAACTTAGGCCCTAAACACACTCAATTCCTTAAAGGCTTCACCGTTGTCCGAAAGGACCGCGATTGTTCCCTCCGGTTGTCAGGTGGAGTGGCTATAGTCGTGCAGGGCGGCACTCCTACCCGAAATGTCTCATTAAATACATCCTTAGAGGCCGTAGCTGTCACCATTCTATCCTACAAAACAATCACCATTTGCTCACTATATATTCCACCCCACACACATTTTACTATCAAAGACTTAGAAAATCTAACAGATCAGTTACCGGAGCCATTTGTCATGGTAGGAGATTTTAACGCTCATTGTACTCTTTGGGGCAGTGTAAAAACTGACCAAAGAGGGCAACTCGTTGAAGATTTTATTCTGTCAAACGATATCTGTCTTTTAAATTCAGGTGCGCCAACTTACTTCTCACCGACTTCCTGCACATTTAGTTGTTTAGATTTAGCTCTTTGTTCGCCCTCTCTTTTTACCGATTTTAAATGGGAAGCTCTCGACACCTCATATGGTAGCGATCACTTACCCGCTCTCATCAAACTCCTACCATCACCACAAACATTAGTAACAAGACCACGCCGATGGAAAATGCAGCTCGCTGACTGGCAGGTTTTTATGGAAAACGCGAAAGTGGAAACTGTCTTTTCGCCAGGGCTTAGTATTGAAGAACTTAATCAAAAAATCACCGAGGTTATAATCTGTGCGGCAGAAAAGGCCATACCCCTGACATCGGGCATAGTGCACAAAAAGCTAAACCCCTGGTGGACGAAGGAGTGTACCGACGCTAAAAAAGAACAAAATAAGGCCTGGGGAATCCTACGGAGGTACCCCACCTATAGCAACCTGGTAAACTTTAAACGAGCCAAGGCCAAATCACGTTTCATTCGAAGACATGCTGAAAAATCATCATGGCAAAGATACATCTCCTCAATTAATAGTACGGTAACATCGAAACGAATGTGGGACCAGGTGAGGAAATTTAGAGGACAGTACTCATCTTACACAATACCGTTACTTACAAGTCCAGGCACACAAACAACAATACAAGAACAGGCAGATATACTTGGAGAACATTTTCGTGATGTATCCAGTTCAGGGAATTATACAAAGGAATTTTTACAATACAAACAGTCTGCTGAAAAACAGAAGCTGCCCACAACTGGTGCATCAAATGAACCATACAATTCCCCCCTCACACAACAAGAAATAAACAGAGTTCTTTCTGCAGGGAAAAACACAGCGCCAGGTCACGACCGCATTCACTACGCCATGCTGGCTCATCTGTCTCAGAGATCTCTAGAAGCTCTCCTTAAATTTTTTAACTTAATCTGGGAATCTGGCATAATGCCCGAGGAGTGGAAAAAAGCAATAGTAGTTCCGTTTCTAAAAGCCGGTAAATCTCCAACATCCGCAAGCAGCTACAGACCGATTGCCCTCACGAGCTGTTTGGCAAAATCATATGAAAGCATCATCAACATAAGACTTTCATTTATTTTAGAATCAAGAAACCTTATTGACCCCCATCAGTGTGGATATAAAAAGGGTTGTTCAACCACTGACCATCTTGTCCGTCTAGAAAATGAAATTCGATATGCATTTTTACACAAACAACACTGTCTAACAGTTTTCTTCGATTTAGAAAAAGCCTACGATACCACATGGAGATATGGAATTTTAAAAGACCTGGCTGACCTCGGCATCCGGGGTAAAATGCTGAACTGCCTAGCTGATTTTATGAGTAACAGAACATTTCAGGTACGTCTGGGCTCAATACTATCTCATACTTTTAAACAGGAAAATGGTGTTCCACAAGGCTGTGTTCTCAGCACGACACTTTTTATAGTAAAAATGAATACAGTTAATAAGATCATACCGTCGTCTCTTATGCACTCCTTATACGTAGACGATCTCCAAGTGGCTTGCCGTGCCTCAAATTTGCTAACCTGTGAGAGGCAGCTCCAGATAACAATTAATAAACTTACCCAATGGGCTAACAAAAATGGTTTCCGTTTCTCCACACAGAAAACAGTTACTGTTTTGTTCTCTCAGAAACGAGGGCTACACAGCGATCCAGTCCTAAAATTGAACGACACCATACTGCCGGTGAAACAAGACCATAAGTTTTTAGGAGTAACCTTTGACACCAAACTTAACTTTCTAACTCACATAAAAGCACTGAAGATTAAAGCAAATAAAGCTCTAAATATCCCTAAAATTCTGTCTCATAAGCATTGGGGTTCCGACCGAACATGCCTTTTACGTGTTTACCGGTCTCTTGTGCGTAGCCTTTTAGACTACGGCTCCGTTGTTTACGGCTCAGCCAGACAGTCCTACATCCAAAGACTGGATCCGGTACATAACCTAGGACTGCGACTGGCATGTGGTGCCTACCGAACTTCACCTATACCAAGTTTATACGTCGAGTGTAATGAACCCTCCTTACAACAGCGCAGAGCATTCCTCACTTTTTCCTACGTACTCAGAATTCAGTCATCACCCCAACACATATGCCACAACATCCTCACACAATGCAACACACGCTTACACTACACAAATAAACCGAACACGATTAGGCCACTTGTCCTGCGGTATGAGCAATACTGTCGGGATTATGACATTCCCCACGAAGCCCTACAGGTTGCCAGAAAGCCACAGCGTTTGCCCCCATGGTGCGATTTTGAACCGTTATGTGACTGGACATTGACACATTTAAAGAAGAAAGACACCCCACGCGAACACATTACACAAGAATTCCGTGAACTTCAGGAGAAATATAAAAATAACGTGCAATATTACACTGATGGCTCCAAAACGAAAGAACATGTGGGTGTGGGGGTCATAACGGAAAATTGGGGAAAAAGTATTCGATTGCCACAACACGCCTCTGTTTTCACGGCCGAAGTTTTCGCCATATGGGTTGTAGTGAAAAAAATTATCGCTGATAAACACACAAATGCAGTCATATACACAGATTCTTTAAGCACACTGAAGGCACTACATCTGAAATCTGAGTGTGAACCCCTGATTGGAGACATTTTAAACATGGTGGCTTTTAATGAATACGGGAGGTCAATTCGTTTCTGCTGGGTCCCAAGCCATGTTGGGATACCGGGTAACGAAGCAGCTGATACATATGCATTGATGGCAGCACACGAAGACATTACAAACACAACACTCCCATACAAAGATAGCATCCGCGCAATTAGAAAAGCCTTAACGGTAAAATGGCAACGCGAATGGGACCGTTGTTCTGACAACAAGCTACATCTCACGAAACCCATAGTTGGGGAGTGGAAATCATGCTATCATCAGGAGCGGTTCATCGAAGTAGTTTTGTGCCGACTACGCATCGGGCACACACACATCACGCACAATTACCTACTTAGGAAAGAAAACACACCAACATGCGAGAAATGTCAACAGCCACTAACAGTTATGCACATATTACTCACATGTACGCAGATTGAAACACACAGACGAGCACTTTTGAAAAAATTATATGAACAACACATACCGTTACACCCTGCTCTAATTTTGGGCGATGATCCACTAGTCCCATTTTGTGACGTCCGTAAATTTTTAGACGACACTGGATTTTTACATAAGATATAGATTATTAACAGAGCCTTTTCCTTCATTCACTGGATTTTAAAACACCTCGTGTTTGGCGCAGCATAGCCTCAGCCGCTTTTGCGCCACTAAACCCCATTTAATTAATTAATTAACCTTTCGGTAAGTTTCTCGCATTGTGGTATGGGAATATTAACGCATTGCACCATCGAGACGAGTTGCACGATACGCACGATGTGCTGTGCGTCGACCAAACGCTTCTTGTCGAAGTAAACTGCCTTGTCACGCAGCCCTCTACAGATGCGTGAACCTATTCTGATCGACGCTGATGAAATTTTGCATAGAGTGCAGTACATTACGGAACGTTGAAATAAGATAGGAACTTTTAGAATATATTAATGCATTACCTCTACAATTTAGGAACAATAGTGACCTATGAACTAGCTAGGATTGTGATTTTGGTCAAGAAGCATCACAGAAGAACGCCCCCCTATAGCACCCCGTGTACGTTTATCGCCGCACTGTTTGCCCAACACCGCACTCAACCCTTCTCACACAGTAGTCGGCACGTGTTCCAGCTGTAGTGGAGGGCTCCGGAAATTCAGTCCACCTGGGGTTCTTTAACGTGCACCTAAACCTAAGTACACGGGTGTTTTCGCATTTCGCCCTCATCGAAATGCGGCCGCCGTGGCCGGGATTCGATCCCGCAACCTCGTGCTCAGCAGCCCAACACCGTAGCCACTGAGCAGCCACGACGGGTCATTGCAACCATGAGAACCATGCAGGCTCGAATATACTCCAACAATATTGTGATAACTTTTGACAAGGAATCCCAATTACCCTACACTCTTTTCTTATGTCGTTCACGATATATTATTCTTGTGGTCCCCAACATCACTTCCTACTTTGAGTGCACGTGAGTTGCATTACTTCTCTATAGCCATTTTAGTCCACATAGTTGGAGCGGACGCTTTGCATAATCACATGCGTATCGTATGCGTCTCGGGCAATACATCGTTTAATAATCTGTATTGGTTGGAAGCTCAAAAGAAGTTCAATAGACAAAACGTAGTGTTGTTAGTTCAGTGTGACCAAAGTTCCAGCAAGCATTGTACCTTTCTTCAGAAGGGAGATTTGATGGTGTTCTCGCGCTGCTGCATACCTCGGTCATCCCCCTCAAGCAACGAATATGATGGTGTTCTCTCGCGGATAGCTGAACGACCGCTGCAACGCCCAACTAAGCGCGAGCCGCCACGTGCACGCGGTCACGCGCAAGCTTTCAACAACACTCACAGGTACAGGAATATGCTAGTGGTACATTATGGGGTACTGCGCGTCAAAATCACGATCTGATTATGAGGCATGCCGTAGCGAGGTGCGGCGGAATAATTTGGACTGGATGGTGTTCTTTAATGTGCACCTAAATCTAAGTACACGGGGGTTTTCGCATTTCGCTCCCATCGAAATGCGGCCGCCGCGGCCGGGATTCGATCCCACGACGTGGTGCTTAGTGGCCGAACAGTATAGGCTCTAAGCAACCGCGGCGGATACAGCTACGTATAGTATCTTTATCTATGTATGCTCCTCGCAGGCACGGAGATTTCGTATTCATTTTGATGCGCGACTCTCGCCCTTATTCGCTAAATAGTGACCACGTGCATTCAAAGCATCATTCTCGCAAAGAATTTTACTTCACGGCTGTGGTGCTGGCCACCACGGAAAAGCGAGATAGATAAGAATATCAGAATCATTCCACTCTGTAAAGGCGGATGACCAGCAGAGATTAATCATATGGTGATAAACGTGTTGATTGAAATTAAGACGCATATCGCAATGAATTTTGTTTTTCACAATTATTTTGTTGTTTTATTGAATTGCATATTGAATACCATTTATTATTTATGACCTTTTGTTTCCTTTTTTTTGTATTCATTATTTGGTCACCAAGGTGACTATGATCAGTATGACATACGGCCACTGGCTTTGTGGCGACACTGGAAAGGTTCTTGGCCAATGTGAGGTCTATACACGACCGATCACGCGTCGTGGGCTCACTGATGTTTAGGTAACGTTGAATGTCGAACGTTTCCAAGAGAAATACCACGAGCAATTCAAGTCTCGCCGAGACGCGTCTATGTTCCAATCACTCACAATTACGATGGGAGCACAGTCGGGAGGCCTGATACAACCAAAGGTGCATGCGCTATGGCGTTGGCGCAACGATCTTCGTCCGTATTATGTGCCGCCCGCCGTCGCCGCGCGCATTCCCGCTTCTGTTCACGAAGGTGTCCTTAGAAGGCGCGCTGTCCTTCCGCATCCTTCACGTCACGCGGCCTACGAATTGTACGAGTGGAAGGAAACTGCGATAAGATTACGCGGATTCCCTGCAGAGCCCGTGACGTCTAACCGCATTCCATACTAAACATTGTTTATTATGGTTTTATTTTTTATTACGATATTTGATCACAATAGTTTTTGACAATTCTCGCATTTAAGCGCAGCTGGGGCATACCCGGCTATACGCTATCGCTTTATGATTTAGCTCTGTTAGCGCTGCGGTGGCCGCCATTTTTTTTTGCCTACGAGCACGAATCTCCTGAACCTAGCGTATAACAGTTGGAAGACGATTGATGATGTTGAAGTAGATGAAAAAGTCTTCCTTTGCGAGTCGGGGAAGAGATAAGGGCGGAGTCCCCCGGTACTGCACCCGCCTATAGCAACGGTTCTTCAAGGACCTACACCCGACGCATTCGCAGGCTCCGCCACAAACGCACTGTGTGTGTCCCGCTTCCAATGCACGCCTTTCACGTCAACGCTTTAGCGAGCTGCGCCATGAATGCATCGGGTATGTGCCGCCCCTCAATGAACATCCCGTTAGCTTGGGTCGCTGAGTATATGTGCCACGGAGTGTTCGGCAACCGAGAGAACAATTCTCAGCGTTCGCACGCACCGGCGCGCGATGCTTCTTGTCTCGCAGGCCACGCGCCGTGTTCTCGGCAGCGCCATCAGATGGCGCAGCGTGTCCAGAAAGAAGTGTGAGATAGGATCCCGGTTGCCGCGTTATGCGTTTCTCAGCATTGGCAGGCACCGGTGCGCCACGCATTTCGCAGATAAAAGTACGGCTTCTGGTCGGCTCCACTACACGACAGGAGTGTTCTTAGGGAAACAAAGAATGGGAATAAGAAAGGCCACGGAGATTTACGAGATTGGAAGGAAAGAAATGAGAAAGGAACATCTGTACGATGACACAAAGGGCAGTGCCTTGTTATCTGAGGATCGATCTGGTCGCCTAAACAGAAAAACATACCGGAGGAAACATTCACAACAAAATGAGGCATGGGCATGCTCCAGCAAGAATGCAGAAACCACTCGGCGCTTTCTAATCGAATGAGAAGTGATTCACCCAGTGAGCCCCGTAGGCAACGTACACCTTTCAGGTTTGGCTAAACTGGTTAACCTCCCTGCCTTCCTTCTCCACTGTTTCCTTCCTTCAGGAGCGCTTGGATTTAAAGCGGGCGGAATCATGAACGGTTCAGCAGTCGAGGTAAGCAAGAGGCGTTTATAGTATCAGTGCATAAAAAAAATGCACAGAAGAAATTGATTTGACGGGATCCATTACAGGCATGTGTAGCGGTACAACGCAGATAGAGAGGTTTCGTGGAAGATAAAAAAAATTACTGTGTCTCTTAAGATCTCTCTTTAAGAGGTGAATGCCGAAAGCCAGCTCTTCGGCCTCCTATCTTTCGCCTCTTTCTCTTTGCCTCTTCTTTCTTTTAGTTATTACTGCTCACTACTAAGCATTTTTAGTCATTTTTTTTCAACTGTGGTCATTGCAAGCCGTCGTGAAACGTGTTGGCCGTATCATAGTCGTAAATAGTCAACACGATTCACTTCAGTCATTATAAGTCATCACTGGCCATTACTAAGCGTTTTTGTCATTACTAATGAATTTTCATGACAAGTTGTCGTTAGACATATTGGTCATTTGGTTGTCATTACAAGTCATTTCAGTCATTATTTGTGATTATTGCTCACTACTAATCATTTTCGTCATTTGTAATCAGTTGTAGTCAGTACAATCCGTCGTTAGACATGTGATCATATCATAGTCATCACTAATCATTACAAGTCATTTCAGTCATTATTAGTCATTACTGGTAATTACTAAGCATTTTCAGTCATTTATAATCGATTGTAGTCGTCAGAATTCGTCGTTAAACATGTTAGCCATTTCGTAGTCATTAGTAGTTTTTACAAGTGATTTCAGTCATTATTAGTCATTACTGGACATTACTAAGGATTTTTAGTCATTTCTCACTTATTGTAGTCTTTACGATTTGTTGTTAGACATATTGGTCATTTGTTAGTCATTAGTAGTCATTTTAGTCATTACTACTGATTACTAGACAATTCTAGTCATTTCTGATCAACAGTGGTCATTACAAGTCATCGTTAGACTCGTTGGTCATTTCGTAGTCATTAGTAGTCAGTACAAGTCATTAGCGTTCATCTTTAGTAATTGCTAGTCATTATTAACCTCTGCGAATCTTTGTCATAACGTTATCGATCACTAACTGTCACTATCAATCATTTTTCATTCTTTAGTCTGCCTTTAATCGGTCTTCGTGTTGTTGAGATTGGCCGTTCACCCCGCGACACCCCTCGGTCGCGCCTCGCACGATAATAGGGAACGGGCCGACGACCTCGTCAAAATGGTTCTCGACAAGGATGAATTCTGACCAGCGCGGGAATACCTCGTTCAGGAGAGGTTTGAACAATTAGCAATAATACGGCTGTCACCTGTCAGCAGCAAAAACTGGCGTGTCCGGAGACGCGCTCAGTGCCATCATTCGGCCATCACCTCTCCGAGCGCGATCGGCGTTAGCGAAAAGGGCAGCCTACCGCTGAATTGGTGGGACCAGATGCCATCGGTGGCCCAGGCACCGGATTGGGGGAAGTGACTAAACAACGATCACGCAAGGCATAAAAGGAGCTACGGACGGCGGGAGTGATCGGTGACTACCATTTCATCATCAACTTTTCTGTTTTACTTTGCATTTTCTTGTACATTTGTAAAAATATACGTGTTTGTCTAACGTCCTGAACATCGGACCCAGCCTAACGCTCACTCACCCCTCCACGAGGAAAGAGGATCCCACGTCTTCGGACCCCGAGTCGCAACAATATGGCGCGACGACGCCTCGGTGGACACTGCAGTGGTCAGGATCGCTGACACGCACTTCACCATGAGCCTAGAAAGGCATTCGCCTCAAAAATTAAGGAGTTGTATGCAAAAGTGCTAGAATGAAAAGCATGCACAGCATTCGTGATTACGTCAAGCATGCTCGGTGGCTGTTTGCAACGGTCCCGTTTCAAAGAGCACGCCAATAAATCATGATCACCCTCATGAACTGCAAAAGAGGAGACCCCACTATAGGCCTCGTTCACAACTGCTTTTCACAGTGGCAATACGTTTTTTGCTACGCTGAGTCAATGCTTAATGAATTACTGTCGACAGTCAATGTGAGATTTGTTCAGCTAACATTCTTTTTCTTCTTTTGCGGCATGCGACCTCTGCCCCCCCCCCCCCCCCTCTTGCGAAGAAAATTCCTGACTAGTAGCAATCGGTCAGGCTGTTTGCAACGGTCCCGTTTCAAAGAGCACGCCAATAAATCATGATCACCCTCATGAACTGCAAAAGAGGAGACCCCACTATAGGCCTCGTTCACAACTGCTTTTCACAGTGGCAATACGTTTTTTGCTACGCTGAGTCAATGCTTAATGAATTACTGTCGACAGTCAATGTGAGATTTGTTCAGCTAACATTCTTTTTCTTCTTTTGCGGCATGCGACCTCTGCCCCCCCCCCCCCTCTTGCGAAGAAAATTCCTGACTAGTAGCAATCGGGAGTGGAAGACGACGACGACGAACGTGCCAGTAGGCGGCGAAGACCGGCTCCCGCTTCTGAAAATGATTTCGGTGATTTAATTTGAGCCCAGTTCGACTATTTTAGTGCCAACGGACTCTTTAAGTTGTGGCGATCCCGTAGACACCCGACTCTTGAAGGTGGGTGGCCTTCTTGCGATTTTATCGGCCTTTTCCGTCCAGGCTACGCCGCTGCGACGCTAACCCTTGCCGCGCTTGTGTTAGCGCGGCGAAGTGCTGCTGCGGCGCCAGCTCTTCTCGTCAGTGTCTGCCGTGATGGAATGCGAAGTGGAAGGGGAGCTTCTGACTCCCGAGGAATTTTCCAAGGATCTCGGATGGCAAACAGTTGCTGCCAGGCGCTCCGGAGCCAAATCAGCGCCCGTCGAGCGAGTTGGTGCCATTTCTACCGGCGCTAAGCCAAATGACAACGCGACCGCAAAGGGTCACCGAGACCGCAGCAGCGCTAAAGCCAAAATTATTCGGGGTGGAAGGATGCCTCCGTTGCCCAAAGAAGACGCGAAGATCATCGTCAGGCCGAAGGGAGGTCTGAACATCAGCAAGGTGGGGGCGACAGTTGTGGCCGAGGCCATATGGAACGCAGTCGGTTTCGACCAGGCGAAGCGGGACTCGGACACGATGTGCCCGAATTTCCAACAAAATATCATGGTCATCAGCACCCCCAGCAGAGAAAATGCGACCCTCTACGTCAGGGTCGAGTGCATCGCTGTTGGCGGCCAGCAGCACGAGGTGAATGCGTACGAGGCAGCGCCCAACTCTACGTGCAAAGGCGTCATCCGCGGCATCGCACCGAGTGAAGGCCCGGAGGAGCTCGATCGCAAGATTGTCAACTCGAAGAACCCACTGGCCTTGGGAGCCAAACGAATCAAGAGCACGGGCACCGTGGTTGTGGTCTTCGACGGATACAAGGTGCCAAACTACGTGTCGTACGGTGGCACACTTGTCAGGTGTGCATTATATAGGAAGCAAGTGGAGGTGTGCTACGCCTGTGGCCGCCTCGGGCATCGAGCGGACGTCTGCCCCTCGCCGGACGAAACTATGTGCAGGGGATGCGGCATCGCCAACCCGGACGAACAACACAAGTGTGACCCCAAATGCAGGCTGTGCGGAGGCCGACACTTCACCGCTGCCAAGGAATGCAAGCAGAGGTACCAGACGCCGTACCTCGTCAGACGCAGGCGCGGGGACCGATCCCGAGCCAATAGAAGCAAGTCTCCGGCCCTCGCCATGGGCGAGCGACAACTACCGGCCGCCGCCGGTCGCTCCACGGCTCGCGGGAGCTCTAGATCCAGGAGCCCCTCTCCGCCTTCCGGACACCGTTCCAGGTCCAGGGGAAGATCCCGGTCCAGGGCCAAATCTATGTCCAGGGGCAGATCCGGAAGCCGCTCCAGGAGCCGCTCTGTCTCGAGGGCCCGGTATGGGTCCAGTGCCGGCCAGCAGAGGAAGAGAAAGTCGACGCTATCGTGGGCAGATATGGTTGCTGGCGGCGCCCACGCGAGATCCTACCGGGGCCCACGCGACCCGCTTCCAGAGCAATCCAGGGACGCCGAGGTAGCGCGCCTTATGAAGGAAAACGCGGACTTAAAAGAAATGATCAGAAAGATGGCTAGTGAAATGACAGAGATTAAGAAATTGGTAATCAGTCAGAGTGCTACATCCAACGCGTCGGCGCCGACCGCCACAGAAGCACCAGTTCCGGTCTGCGACTCGGCCGGCGCCGCCAAGCGTAGGGCAGTTTCCAGTAAGGACGATTCAGACTCGCAAACTTATGAGATCAAAGGCATGCTGGCTACGCTCACTAAGAGTGTGCAGCAGTTACAACAAGGCTTAGCACAGGTGCAAGTCGCCCTTGGAGACCCGAGGAGAGGCCTAGGCGCGCTGGCCGATCGCATGGACGCCCTCGAGCGTCTGGTGATCCCGAATAATAATACGTCCGTAACTCCGATGCAGGTTGTTGTTCCGAACGCGTCGGGGACTCAGATCAGGGCTACGAGCACACCGGCTCGTCAGAGTGGGGGGAACTTCTTGCGTGCACCTGTGCTTACAGCGGGTACCCCGGACACTTTATCTAATCATGGATAGTTGCAAAGAGGAGTTCAAAATTTGGCAATGGAACTGCAGGGGGTACTCCAATAAGAGGGCTCCTTTGCAGCAATATTTAAGATCATTACCTAACAAACCACAAGTAATAGCATTACAGGAAACCCTCGTCTCTGCCGCATCCCTCTCTGGTTATCGTGCCGTCTCCGTGCAGGGCGAAGGTCGGGGAGTGTGCACGTTAATTGACAGGAGGCTTACACACTTGTCTCACGACCTGAAGCTGGCGAGTTGCAAGGTCGAATACGTCATGACGGAGGTTCTGCTCAACACGAGACAACGCAACCAGCGAAGAAACAGCGTGTTTATTCTCAACATCTACAGCAATCCTAGGCACTCGCAACAGCAGTTCAAAACGATACTCAAGAAGTCCGTCGACCTGGCCGGCACCCATCCCTTGGTCGTCGTCGGAGATTTCAACGCACCGTACGGCGTGTGGGGGTACGTCTACAACACGAGCAAGGGCCGGGGTCTGTGGCAGAACGCCAACGAAATGGACCTCACGCTCATCACGGACAAGGCGTTCCCCACCCGAATCGGCAACTCGGTGAGCCGGGACACCACCCCCGATCTGGCGTTCGTGAAGAACGTCGAGGGAGCCGAGTGGAGCAACACCGCAATAAATTTTGGTAGCGACCATTATGTGCTCGAGACCCGCTTCGAAGTCACCCGAAGTAAATCCAGGGAATTCACTGTCACGGACTGGGACCTTTTTCGCAAGCTCCGCGGCAACGACAGCGCACCCGTCCCCAAAGACCTGGAAGATTGGTGCGAGCGAATCAAGAGTGACGCCGAGTCATCCACTAAGAAGATCGTCAGCGACCTGGAGGCAGAAAACATGGACAGTAGGCTGGCCCATCTGATCGAGGCCAAGCAGGCGCTGCTTCTAAGATGGAAGGGACAAAGGTTTAACCGAAGATTGAGGAAAAAGATCTCCGAGCTTAACAAGGCCATCGAAGATCACTGTCGGACCCTCGGCAAGCAGCAATGGGACGAGGTCTGTGACTCGATAGACGGGCAGATGCGTAACGGCAAGTCCTGGGGCATGCTTAAACATCTCCTCGACGAGGGCAGCACCAGATCCAGTCAGAGACACACGCTCGCCAGAGCCCTGCACGAAGCTACCACATCCTGTTCCGGGGACGAGCTGGTTACCAAGCTCATGGAGAAATACCTTCCCATAAAGCGTGGAAACGAGGAAGACCGGTTTCCTGACTACCTCGGCCCAAGCCGTCCGGAATTGGACGAAGACTTTACCGTGGGGGAAATTAGGCAAGCCATTTTCGCGCTCAAGGGGAAGTGTGCGCCAGGTGCCGACAGAATCACCAACAAGATGCTGCGGAACCTTGACGACGGTTCGATCGCATACCTCACCGAGAAGATCAACGAAACCTGGAAAAACGGCAGCGTCCCAGAGCAATGGAAGACCGCCAACGTCGTGCTGATCCCCAAACCCGGCAAGGCTCCGAACGTGGACAACCTCCGACCGATCTCTCTCACCTCCTGCGTTGGGAAAGTGGCGGAGCATGTCGTCCTCAACAGACTAAACAGATATCTCGAGGAGAACAACATCTACACTCACAACATGATTGGCTTTCGTGCCGGCCTCTCGTCGCAGGACGCCATGAAGATGATCAAGCATCAAATCATCGACGGCAGTACCAGAGACACCAGGGCCCTGCTCGGACTCGACCTCGAGAAAGCCTTTGACAACGTTCTCCACGAATACATTCTGGCCTCCGTGGCAGACCTCGAGCTGGGCCCCAGACTATATAACTACGTCCGTTCGTTCCTGACGGGGAGGAAAGCGAAGCTGCGGATCGGCGACTTTGTCTCCGACGAGGTGCTCCTGGGCCCACGGGGCACGCCGCAAGGCTCGGTCATTTCTCCTGCACTCTTCAACATCTGCATGATCGGCCTCTCGAGGAATCTCGCCCAAGTTGAAGGTGTCAAACACACTATCTACGCAGACGACATCACGATCTGGTGCACCGGCGGTAGCGAAGGGCAAGTGGAAAGCGCCATGCAAGAGGCGGTAGACGTCACGGAGCAGTACCTGCTACCCACCGGACTCAGATGCTCCCCGACCAAATCTGAGCTTCTCCTTTATAGAAAAGAAAAAGGGCGCAGACCCAAGGGCTGGAAACCGGTCTCGGAAAGTGACATTCACCTGTTCACTCGGAGCGGTGACCCGATACCCAGGGTCGACACCATCAGAGTCCTGGGTATGTTTATAGAATCACGCGGCGGCAACGGCACTGCGTTACGCAAGATAATTGCGAAAACCGACAATGCTTTTCGCCTTGTACGAAGGGTCACGAACAGACATCGTGGCCTCAAGGAGGACAACCTGCTTCGGCTCATCAACGCCTTTGTGCTGTGTCACTTCACCTACACGGTGGCCATGCACAACTGGCTCAGAGCCGAGCGGGAAAAGCTTAATGCCCTCATTAGAAAATTCTTCAAGAGAGCCCTCGGGCTGCCCGTCAGGACGCATACAGAGGACCTCCTTCGGCTCGGCATACACAACAGCATGGAGGAGATAGCCGAGGCTCAGGAACGGGCCCAGCTAACTCGGCTGTCCACCACGCCGGCCGGCAGGCGTATCCTCGAGGAGATCGGACTCGCACCAACCAAGAACTTGGCTGAAGACACCCAAATCCCCAGAGAAATAGGGGAGCAGATCGTGGTCGCCCCTTTGCCCCGCAATGTTCATCCCGTTCACAACGCAGGTCGTCGCAAGGCAAGAGCATTGAATATGCTAAAGCAAGTAAACAGGGACAAAATCGCAGCAAGCTTCGTGGACGCAGCTGCATACCGAGACGGCAAGGCTTTTGCGGTTTCCGTCGTTGACACGCTGGGCAAAGTTATCAACTGTGCTTCCGTCCGGACGACGAACCCAGAGGTGGCCGAGCAAGTGGCCATTGCACTCGCCATGCAAGACGGTCGGAGAGACAGGGTGTATAGCGATTCGAAAGCCGCCATCAGGGCATTCCAGAAAGGCCGGGTAGCCCGGCAGGTAGTTCAAATTCTGAAAGGCGCCAAACACGGCAACACCTCCATGCACTCGATCCTTTGGTTCCCTGCACACGTCGGGGCGATTGAGGGGGTTCCTCTGAACCTCAACGAGTCTGCCCACGAGGCTGCGCGTGGCTTTACCGACCGCGCTGCCCTCGGGTCGGGCGACTCTCTCCCCGGACACCGAGACGCTCCTCTCACACACAATGAAATAACTAAATTCTTCTACTTAGAGAGAAGGGTTTTCCCCCCGCCTCACTCCAAGTTAAGCAGGCCGCAGGCGGTCACACTAAGACTTCTACAAACGAACTCGTACCCAAATCCGGCGTCCCTTCATAGCATATATCCAGAGATTTATACGAATTGTTCTTGCGTGGCCTGTGGTGAGGTAGCTACGTTGCCTCATATGCTCTGGGAGTGCGGGTCGCTGGGCCCGAAGTTCACCAAGGAAGAGTGGGACGCCCTCCTGCGAAGTCCCGTCTTTGAGGATCAAATCCTGGCCGTCCAGCGCGCCCGCGATCGGGCCGGCAGACTAGATCTGTCAGTCCCGTCGTGGGATTAGCCAGGTGCGCGTTTTATCGCGCTTTGCTGGACCAAATAAAAGTTTATTCACTCACTCACTCACTAGTAGCAATCGTAGTGAGATGCGAAAAATACGACGATAAGAAGACGTACAAATGTACACCACTAGCGCTTGTGGTTTTTATGTTGTGTCTTCACATCTTTGTCTCTTCCATGTCACTGAAACCATAAAATTATCGGGTTTTACGTGCCAAAACCACTTTGTGGTGTTTAGGCACGCCGTATATATATATATATATATATATATATATATATATATATATATATATATATATATATATATATATATATATATATATATATATATATATATTCATGTCATAACACACCAACAAGGACGCCAAGGGCAGATTAGGGCGCATACGCTTTACTTCTTAATTAATTCTAGAAATGATCCATGATTAAAAATGAAAGTTGATGTAAAAACAACTTCCAGCAGGTGGGATGCGAAGACGAGGGTTCCTTCGTGTTCTTTAATTTATAATTTATTTTTCCAATTAAGAACTACAAGTAACGTCCCCTACGCTCTCATGGGTGTCTGTGTTTTTTTTTTGGCTACTAATGATGGTGGAAATAAAAATCAGGTTCGTCCGATATACGCAGGTTAATCATGATCAAACACGTGCGCCGTGCTGATATCGCATTTCACTCTCATTTAACCCTCAATCGTGGCCGTATTTTTTCACTTGCTCTGTCCGCACATGCAGCGTTGCCAACCCTCGACCATTCGGCCGAAGTAGCTCCGTCGAGGAGCTGCTTTAACGCTTGCTCGATTGGACCTGCCTTACAGTGAGCGCTAGATTTACCTTTAAACCCCTATTAATTTTAACGAACAAGAGAATAACATACTCCGTGGGAAACAACACCTGGAAAAAATAATTGAACAACAGTCTAGCGACTTCGAGAAATTTATTGTGAATCTGTTACGTCCTTTATTGCCGGAGGCTGGGTACAGACTGACGGGAAGCCACCGTCACGTGACACAGGATACACACAGGGTTGCTTAGCCCCAAGACTGTCCCGCTATAACACTCCTCCCCCCTACGTCACGTAGTCCTTCAGATACGCAGGACGGTTGCGTTGGCGCTGTGGTCGCTGGACGTGAAGGGGTGCGCTCACTTCACTGTCCTCACCACAGGAAACAGGTTCGGCACTGGGTGTTGCAGCCTCTTCTCGTATTTCTCTCTGGTCCCGGGATGCGCTGACTTCACTGTCCTCACCACAGGAAACAGGTTTGGTACTGGGTGGTGCAGCCTCCTCTCGTACTTCTCTTGGGCTCCGTCTTCCAGGGTACTCTGGGCTTGAAGGAATGCCGCTTTCGGAACACCCTGCCGGGAAAGCAACCAACGATTCCTCCTCCTCGCACATTCCAGTGTCCAATGCGTAGCTGGCAGAACGACTTCTGAGTTGGTCAACATGCCGTCTCCACCGACGTCCATCCTTGGTGACGACCAAGTACGACACTGGTCCAGTGACAGAATCCACAATGCCCGGCAACCACTTGGGCCCATAGAGATAGTTGCGCACAAACACTCGATCCCCCACTTCAAACAGTCGCACTGCCTGGTTACGGCGCTGCATCACCTGCTCCTGTTTCTGCTGCACAGTGGACTGCAGGTCAGGATGCAGACGCTCTAACACAGTTGAAAGTTTTCTGCCCATTAGCAATTCGGCTGGGCTTTTGCCTGTTGTAGCATGAGGCAGGATATGCTGGGTCATTAAAAACCTAGCCAGACGTGTGTCGATATTGCCTCCAACCATGCGCTTGAGTACTTCTTTGGTTTCGCGCACCATCCGCTCTGCTTGACCATTTGAAGAAGGGTGATATGGGGCAACGGTCACATGTCGGATTTGATTTCGGCACATGAAGTCTCTGAATTCCTCCGAACAAAATGCGGTTCCATTATCCGAAACGACAGTCTCTGGAATGCCATGGGTAGCAAACAAAAAACGAAGCTTCGCACAAACTGCAGCTGCCGACATGGAAGTCATTCGGCACACTTCCAACCACTTCGAGTGAGAGTCCACCACAATGAGGAAGACGTTGCCTTGGAATGGCCCAGCAAAATCGATATGTAGTCTTGTCCAAGGACGCTTGGTGAATTCCCAAGGGTGAATTTTTGCAGCTGCTGGCGCAGACCTGGATTCTTGACAACGTGCACAGTCCCTCACCTTCTGCTCCACGTCTCTGTCAATTCCTGGCCACCACACGGCTCCTCTGGCGAGCCCCTTCATCTTGATAATTCCTGGATGAGCTGTGTGAAGAATGTCCATGACATATGGTCGAGCTGGCTCTGGAATGACGACACGACTGCCCCAGAGCAAACAACCTTGATACACTGACAGTTCATGCTTGCGGATCACAAATGCTGCAAACTCTTCCGGTAGCTTGCCCTCTGGCCACCCATGCTGCACCCAATTGCAGACTCTAGCCAACAGCTTGTCCCTTGACGTAAAACTTGCCACCTTCCTAGAGTTCCACGTTACTTCTGGTGCCATTTCTAGCATTCCTACTTCCCAAAGACGCTGCTCCTCTTCCTCCACCTTACTGGCCCTCAGTGGTAAACGACTGAATGCATCAGCATTGGAAAGCTTCTCTGCTGGTCGATACTCAATTTCATAGTCATATGCTGATAACATGAGGGTCCACCGCAGCATCCGTGGTGATAGCACCTGGGGAATAGGCTTGGCATGGTGCAACAGTCCTAAGAGGGGTTTGTGGTCCGTCACAATTTTGAAATGCCTCCCATACAGAAACTGATGGTATTTCTTAACGCCAAAGCCAATGGCGAGCGCTTCTCGGTCTGTTTGGGCGTACTTTCGTTCTGCCGCGCTCATAGTCCTTGATGCATATGCAACCGGTCTCTCGCTACCATCTTCCCCCACATGACTTAACACAGCACCCAGTCCATACGGGGAAGCGTCACAGGCAAGCACTAGGGGCCTGTTGACATCATAGTGCACAAGAACATGCGATGATTGAAGCAGATCCTTCGCCTGGCGAAATGCGTCTGCCTCTGCTCCCGTCCAACGCCACTCGCGACCCTTGTCCAACAGCCGGTACAGTGGCTCCAAGGTATGTGCTGCTCCCTTAAGAAATTTGTTGTAAAAGTTCAGAGCTCCCAAAAAGGCTTGAAGCTCCTTTTTGCATGTTGGCTCCGGGGCCTCGTGAATAGCACGCACCTTGTCTTCTGTCGGCTGCACACCTGCAGAGTTCACGATGAATCCCAAGTAACGCACTTCCTCAACACAAAATTGACATTTGTCAAATTTCAGTCGCAAACCGTCTTCGTGGATTCTTTTGAGCACCTCTTGCAAACGAGCATAATGCTGTGCCTCATCCCTTCCACCGATCAAGATGTCATCCAAGAACACCAGCACACCATCAATTCCATGCAACAGTTCTTCCATGTACCTCTGAAAAATAGCCACTGCCACTGCCACGCCAAATTGAAGACGGGTTACGCGGAAAAGTCCCCGATGTGTTGTCACCGTCAACAAGTCAGCTGTTTCTTCATCAACAGTCTTCTGTTGATACGCTTGTCCGAGGTCTAGCTTTGAAAACTTCGAGCAACCTGCCAGCCTGGCAAACAGCTGCTCTGGTGTTGGCAGAGGATACGTTTCCCACTGCACCACACGATTGACGGTGCTCTTGTAGTCCCCGCAGATCCTTATCGATCCATCTTTTTTGACAACTGGAACGACCGGTGTTGCCCACTTCGAGTGCCGTACAGGCTGGAAAATGCCTTGGCTCACCAACCTGTCCAGTGCTTCGTCGACCTTCGGTCTCAATGCAAACGGTACTTGCCGTGGCTTCAAAAATCGCGGCGGAGCTGCCGGGTTCACCTCTATGTGTACAGGAGGCCCTCTACTTGTCCCAAGTCCAGGCTCAAAGACTGAAGAATACTTCTTGAGCAAGGCCGTTGTTCCTTTACTGCCAGTTCTACTCGGCTCACACACACTGTGAACGCCACTCAGACTTATTCCCAAGGACTTGAACCAGTCTCGACCGATAAGTCCGATACTAGCACCCTTAACCACCACCAATCGCAGGCGATGTTCCTGCCCCCTAAATTCCACCGTCACGGTCAATTCACCCAACACTCGTAGTTCCTTGTTATTGTAAGCTCGGAGGTGAAGGCTACTTGGGCGCAACGCCCTTTTCGATATTCGCAGCTTCCGCATAGTCCGGTTGTTGATGACTGAACACACTGCACCCGAGTCCACCTCCATCTCTAGGGGACTTCCGTTGACGCGCACTTCCACTCTCACGGCTGGCTCCTCACCAGACAGTACGAACACGTCGTATACGTCCGACGCAGCATTCTTGTGACGGCCTCCATTGGCCCGTTTTCCGTTCGGAGAGTTCGGTTCAGCCGAAGCGCGAGCTGTAGCCTTCCTCCTGCATGCTCTTACTATGTGCCCTCGTTGCTTGCAGAAGTGGCACTGCACATTAATGAATGGGCAACTGCTTGGCGAATGCGCACCTTTGCAGCGGAAACATCCACTTGTGCTCCCAGGCGAACCCGCCTGCTTCTGGGTACCCTCCTTGGCTGTCCCCGGCGCCGAGACCTTCGTAACACATGGGTCGAAACGCTTCCCGCTCACGCTGCATACTTCAGACGATGTGGCACTGCCGCGAATTTGCTCAATCTGTCGCTGCGCAGATTCCATGGCAATGGCTTTCTCCCGAGCTGTCGCAAACGTAAGCTCCGGCTCCGCCAGCAACCGACGCTGAAGAGTCTCGCTTCGCACCCCACACACCAGTCGGTCGCGCAACATGTCGTCGAGCGACGCACCGAAATCACAATGTTCCGAGAGACGTCGCAGTTCTGCGATGTAGTCCGCAATTGACTCACCGGGCTGCTGCTGACGCGTGCCAAACTTGAAACGCTGAACTGTCACCGACGGTCGCGGTGAGAAGTGGTTTGAGAGACGCCTGACGATCTCATCGTAGGCCACCGCCGACGGCGCGTCCGGAGAACAAAGGGAACGCACGATGGCATACGTTGCTGGGCCGCAAACGCTGCAGAGCGTTGCTCGCTTCTTCTCGTTACCGTCGATGTCGTTTGCTTGAAAGAAAAATTCGAGGCGCTCCAAATACAAGGGCCAAGACGGCGCCTCCGTCGGAACGAATTCCCCAATCGTGCCCAGTGCAGCTGCCATTTCGGCTAGCCCTACGCCTAATCAGGCCTAACTTTTGATCCTCGTCGCCAATTATGTTACGTCCTTTATTGCCGGAGGCTGGGTACAGACTGACGGGAAGCCACCGTCACGTGACACAGGATACACACAGGGTTGCTTAGCCCCAAGACTGTCCCGCTATAACAGAATCCCTTTCGAATGACGCAAGGCAAGATTTCGGGAGTGAAATCACGACGCCTCCCAATTATTGGATCTTCCGCGGGGAGCCAATGCAAATCCCAAGTGCCGATTTTCACTGGAGGTGACCAGCGCGCTTCCGCGATCACTGTGACGTCATTTGCCCTTGCCACTTTTCTTGGCCTTGGAAGCACTCGTCCGCTTGGCCCGCCGTGATTTCGACGACGACCTGCTCGCCGCCTTCTTCGACTTCACCCGCCTACCTCGACGGCTCGACGACCTGCTACGGGCGCGGCGGTGCCGTTTACGTCCGCCACTCTTGGTGGTCGCGCTCGCGGCAGACGAGCCGCTCACGGAGCGGTGGCGTCGGCTCTTGCTGCGTCCCCTCTTTCGGCCGCTGCTGCTCTCCGAGCCGATGGTCGACGTCCCCCGGCGACCTCCTCTGTGCTTGCGGCCACCTCGGCCGCTGCGGGACGAGTGTCGGGATCGGCCACGGCTCCTTCCCCTCCTGGCATGGTGGCTGCTGCTGCCGGGGGAGAGACTACGCGAGCGGAGGCGACGCTTGGTACCCTTGGCCGCGACCGAGAAGGCATCGCTTGTGGACGGGCTGTGCGCTCGAGTCTTGCGGCTCACTCTAGGTGCCTTTTGTGAACGCCCCTTGCTGGTGAACGGGGCGTTCACAGTGGCGTCTAGGGTCGGTTTGTCGGAGGCCTTTCTTATCTTAGCAGAAGCCCTGATGGTGATTGCTTTCTGCGCCGCCGGTTTCACTGACCTGGACCTCGTCGTTGGTGTAGAGGAATCCTTGGTCGCCTTCCCGCGTGGCCGCTTGACGACGGGCGCCTCTTCAGATGGACTGCCCCCATCGTCGGCAGCAGCCCGCTTTCGCTTCGCCCGGGTGGTCTTGGGCGGGACCGCTTTCTTGTTGGCCGAATCACCCTCCTCCGTCATGGCGGCAACAGCTCGGCGCACTCCCTCGGCTTGGCTCCTCCGTCGGCGCGCACTCCCGCTGTCTCCCTGCCGTTGGCCTCCGCCTTGAGGCTGACAGGGAATCCGGTGGCAGGCCTGGCTTCCAGAGCAGCCGTGCCCGCAGCGCGAAGACAGCCGCCTGCCGCGTTCCAACCGAGGCTGCTCGAGCCGCACTCGCGAGCCCCGTGGAACGGCGCGTGAAGTGCCGGGCTTCTTTCTCTTTCGGCGTGCCATTCTTCTGGCGAGCAGCCCTCGATTTTGCAGCATTCCAATGCTTGGAATGGTTAGCGATGGTAATGCAAAGCTCATAAAAAGTATGCCACATTTACTACCAGTCTGTTTTAACCCCAATGTTTAGTATTTACGGAGGCTTCGGAGCGGGATACAAGTGAGAATTGTACTCGGGCATTTTATTGTAATCGCACTTGTCGCAGATAGGAACTGTGTAGTACGGTTATAACACAAAAGTGTACTGATGTATATGTGTGTGGCTTAGTAACTGGATTTCTATGCTATTGTATATTAAATCGTTTTCAATGAATACCTCTGTATTATTGGCTTTTTCCATTCGTTCGATGTAGGGTAATGTATATATATTCCCAGCGCTACTACTTTTTAGTAGAACAATATACTCTCTGCTGTAATGTACGCATAATCACCGAGCAATACTTCTCGTCAAATTTGATACGTTAGCTGGTATAGATATTCTATATGGAAAAAGCCTCCCTGTGCTGTAAAGTGGGGCCACCTAGAATTTATTGTCTAGGTATTGACAACGGCGGGATTTCATTTCGAGACTTATATTCAGGCGCATGATTTTATAAAAGCTCGAAAAGCGAACCGTTTGCTCTCCCTTATGTGATTGGTCAGAATGATGCTTGTTATGAGGAAGGCGCAATATTCACCAATCACGCCAGGACACATGAACGGTTTGGTTTCTGAACGGGCATGATGGTGGCATGGCGACCACTATCCGACATGTTGACGCCCTAGTTGGCGGTCGAGTAGTCATGTTTTTTCTAAATTAGTCCTGGGAAACTGAAACATTGCAGAAATCGCGTCTGTGCATTGTTCAACATGACGAGATGGGCGAAGCGCTGTAAATTGTAGAGCAGGAACCCCTGCAATGTATTTTCAATATCACCATAACGGGGTGGCGTTCCGTAAATTCTGTGTTTTTCTACCCGACGCGGTGCCTTAGCGCCTGTGGTGTTGGGCTGCCAAGCACGAGGTCGAGGCATCAAATCTCGGCCAAGGTGGTTGCGTTTCGATGGAGGCGAAATGCAAAAGCGTCCATGTCTTGTGTATTGGGGCACGTGAGGTTGAACTGGGCTGAAATCGCAAACATTTTGCACCATTACTGTTGGTTTGGCAAACCGTGCAAAATATGCATGCTAATCTGCGGCGATATATATTGGCGGCGAGGGACACCTGCATCGCCACACTTTCACTGTCGTTTCGGCCCATTGAACTCTTTTGTTAATTAATAATGCTCCCTTCCTCAGAGCCTGTTCAGGCTTTCGTAGCGTGTGGATATTTGTGGTTGAACTTATTTTATCTTTAAACAATGTGTATATTTTAAATGCAATTCGTTAAACACTACGCATCTCATGCGGCCTTTCCCTTATTACACCGATTGCAGTAAAAATAATTACTTTTCTCAAAATGCGTTTATATTCCTTCGGTGTTTTTTTTTACTTGTTATGAAAAAAAATGTACGCAAGGCAGAACCGTGAAGTTTCACCCGGCAAATCACATAGCGCGAGTAAACAAGGAATTTAACGAGAGGTGGCAGTGCCGGCGGTTCCATCGTTTGCACGATGGAACCGCTATCGGCTCCCATCGCTATCGGTTATGTTTGACAGCTTATTGGTCAGCTGACGTGGCCTGAGTTCCTTGCGTTTCACGAGATAGCGGTAACCGGGCCTAGAACGCACACTCTACAATGCTGGATGGTTTATGTTGTCACAAGGTTGAAAACAAGCGCGTTGATGCTAATTTACGACAAGTATGCGTTTTTTTTTCGACAAAGGCATCTTGCCTAATGTATCCCACGTCGGTGAGAGGGGTTTACGAAGGAATGACCTCGTGCATTGAGAAGCCTGGTGTATTTTCACCGAGGAAGAAAGTTGCTTTGTTTTATGAAGGACGATGGGCTGTCTGCTTTCATTCACTTTCGTATGCAACACGTAAAGATTGCGTCGCGTTAGAAAAGAAATTGTGAGGTTAACTTTGCCATATGCGACATTATGCTCGCGTCACGCTTACGTCACGCCCTGAAAAAGAAAGAAGACGGAATGTATAGAAGAGTACCACTGAGCGCAGGATTATAGCTTAACGAACTGTAAAGGAAAAAATTCCTTGATGTCAGCCTGCGGTTGTCCGGTATCGTTTTCCTACCTTGTGGCATTCGTGTTGTTCGCGTTATGTACTGCACAGCGAAAAGTCTCCATATGGGCCATGCCTGGATTGGGCAGCCGCTCGGGTGCCGCCAATACACATGAACTTGACGATTGCGAGCTGCTCAGACACCTGCGCAACGTAAGCTGAATGCAAGAATAATGAAGTCACGCCGCAATTCTGTATAAAGGAGTGCTAGAAGAACCACTCATGGAACTTAACGTAGTTATTTTTGTAGCGTCTAGTACGAGTAAAGCTATCCCCACGAGTATAACCGGCATGTGCGCCGTTGTAGATGTACGATGGAGAGGAAGCTCGCGATCCTGAGCCTCGTGCGAATCTGTCCCGCCATCCAGTTAAGGCTCCTGCAAAGGCGCACACTCGTGCAGACCAAATTTCAAATAACCGCCGCTCCTTTGTGAAAAACCTGCAGAGGCAATTTTACTTAATTGCAGCGCACACGCACGGGCCAGATATCAATCTGACCAGATGGGACGGGCCTGATGACAATTTAGCAACAATAGTGATCAATCAACTCGCTATGATTGTGATTTTGGTTAAATAGCATCACACAATAACGCCCGGCGCCGACTTGGAGCCCCTCCTCGAAGTGTGCGACATCGGCGACGTGGCGGTGCGCCCGAAGGCGCTACACCACAACTCGTGTGTGGGCATCACATATGGGGTGTGTATATATATATATATATATATATATATATATATATATATATATATATATATATATATATATATATATATATATATATATATATATACATATATACATATTGACACGTGTACTTATCTTTATCGGGCGACCACGTTTCGCCGCTTAACAACTGTAATCGCACAGCAAGGGACGCGCCTGAATGTATCCGATGTTTCTGGAAAGTTATCGATGCTTCTACCCGGCTGTCTGTTGTCGCCGAACCTTGTGTTATCTGATTTCATCGCGTAACGCGAATGGTGTCGAACTTTGTGGAAGGCACACGGGTCCGAACGATTGGTCTGGAACATTCGACGACTGCTCTATAAAAGCCGACGCGCTTGACCCGCTGATCAGATTTTCGACGATCGCCGACTGTGTTCGCCGCTATCATTGTGCTTTAAGTGTAGCCTGTTTTGTGGGCACAGGTTCGCCCAATAAAAGCTAGTTTTGTCTTTCACAGTACTGCTACTGTGCTCTTTCTTCACCGTCACTACCACGTGACATATGGTGGAGGTGCTAGTGCGTTCATGTACCGAACGCCCCCGCAAAGCCGCGATCCAAGCCCGAAGCCCGAGGACAGAACCAACATCAGGGGGCGGACACTTCGTATACATCCCATTGGCCGTTTTCGAGCAGACGCTCTTTCGACGCTAGCGCCAAGGTCCCCTTCAGTTACGGCCCTAACCAATGGGCGACGCATTAAGCAAAATGGCGGCGCACATGATTGGTTACGTTGTCATGGCAACTGCAACAGCAGCGGCGCGGCACCTCCTCTCCCAAACGTTTTTTTTCCTTTTTGTTTTTATTATGCCGACCCGCTCCACTCCCTTTCCCCCATGCCGCGCGCGCCGCTCACTTTTTTTGTTTTTACCCGTAAGCGGCGCGTTTTTTCTTCTTTTTTATTGCGCGCTTGTTACCGCGTCCCACGCGCCAGCTCGCAAGCAATGCGCGCGCTACGCCACGCATTGGCATTGCTTGCGAGCTGGCGCGTGGGGCGCCGTGGGCTATGCGTTGGCAGGCACGCAGTCTTGCCCATACATATATTATACCAGCATGTGCCGGAACATAAAAAAAATTCCACTTCCAGCACAACAGATGTTTAGTCTCGCTTTATTGACTTCGTTTCCGAAAAGTGATTTTTCTTACAACGTGGTGTGATACACGCTCAAAAAACGAGCAAAAGTGAGAGGTGCA
This sequence comes from Dermacentor albipictus, assembly GCF_038994185.2. Taxonomy (NCBI): domain Eukaryota; kingdom Metazoa; phylum Arthropoda; class Arachnida; order Ixodida; family Ixodidae; genus Dermacentor; species Dermacentor albipictus. Next base: position 20,823,618 of record NC_091821.1, read on the forward strand.
TGACATATACAAGAGTACTAAAGACAAAAGTTCACAGATGGTGAAATAACAAAAGAAAGCGCTAGAAAACGCGAAGGCCATTTCATGTACAAACATATAAAAACAAGATATTTATATAACGTCCTCAAGACCTAAATGTAGACGAGCTCCTGATATGTGCACTAAGATATTGCACAAAATTGGACGACGTGTATGACATAGTCATGACAACTATAAAAAGGAAAAACTCACTAGTAATGGCAAAAACAATGACACGCAAAATACCTGAAAGATAGAATAAAATGCTAACATGGTTTGATTGAGAGCCATACCGAAAGAAAGCTTACTTATAAATCTGCACGAAAGTATATGAAATGCTTGACATGTTCATTACTGCTGAACAAATTGAAAAAAACATGGCAGAAAAAAATAACATTGTACTAAAAACTGAAACACACATTATCACATTTTGCACTTGGCCACAACTTGAGTAACGGTGGCAAGGCGAACAAAAGATAGTCGGCTTTTGCAGCAGCACATAGAAAACATTCGCAGAAAGGCTTATTCCTCAATCAAAGACCAGGGAAAACAAGCCAACACGACTTTTCTTTCTACCCGAATGCAATGCTTAGCAATAAAATGACGTCACTTAATGCACTAAGTCGTACCTACTGGCCTCTCCCTTGTATAATAAACACGAACTGCAAAAATCTGCATGTAGGACACTTGCAATGCTCATGCTTTCCAGAGAAAAAAAAAGCGTATCATGCCTACACATGAAGGTTGTTCGCGCGGTTTTCCCATCGGGCGTTACTGAGATAGTACACAAACACTAACAGTAATTTTTCAGCTGTTAGTTGGTTTGTAGAACGCGATACACAGAAAAAGCACTGAGGGCGGTATGGAAAGCTGGGCAAGTTACTGAAGTTGCAGAATGAGACTTGGCACAGAAAAACACAAGTCACAGACCAGATGACAATGAGGAGGAACATCTATTTGTCAGCTTTCTCTACCGGGAAGAGGCAAGTGTAGCACAATCAAGGCGCAACGACGTCCGGAGCCTCATGGAGTACACAAATGGACAGGGCTGTGTTCGTGTACATGCGCCTTCTGATGTCCTTGGGTCTGAGCGCTCACCTGTTGTCTTTAGGCACCCGGAACAACCTTGCAGAACTTGTTTTTGAGGTATTTGTGCACCACTGCACGATGCACGAGCGGTAGGAGTCGTGAAACGGGTGAAACATCGCGGAGCACAAGCACACAGCTACCGAGGACCACAGAACTGAGGAAACTAGCCACGTCGGTCAACGCACAGCAGCGCACGCATCTCGATGACAGTAGATAACAAAAATAAAGCGTTACGTAGCGGTCTAAGCAGCAGCCGGGCCGGCGGGGATGGCACGGCGGCGCGGGCGCGTAGACAGTCGAAGGTGAGGGAGTTGAGAGGGTGTTACGAGAGAGGGCGTAGGGAGAGGAGTTGAGCGGGGGGAAGGGCTTGGCCACCTGGATCGGCGCGCGTGCGCGCGACGATCTACGAGGCCATGCAAGGGAAACGGATTTTCGCGTCGCCCGTTACAGAGATGGCGCCAATTTCCTGCGCCACGGGAACCGGGGAGTGTCCCCCCCCTGCCAACATCGCCCAAGACCAACGTGCTAGCCGCAGATTGCAAGGACTGCCCCCAGAGCACGGACTTCTACCTGAGACGACAAAGAAGATCGTGGTCAAGACAACCCCAATGGCTGCCCCAGCGTCCCCTGTTATCCTGCAACAACCTCGGGACCAACCAACCTTCCATGGAGCAGCGACTGAAGACCCGGAATCATGGCGGGAGACCTACGAACGAATCGCAACATTCAACAACTGGGACTCTGACGAGAAGCTGCGGCATGTCTACTTCGCCTTAGAAGACACCGCCAGAACTTGGTTTGAGAACAGGGAATCGACCTTGACAACGTGGGACCTGTTCCGTAGCGGCTTCCTGCTGTTGTGCCATTACCACAAGCCCGGATTCCGAATTTGCAAGATGCAGAATCTATCCTGCGAGCGCCCTAATTCTCCCTTCACAAGTCAAGATGCTGAGCCGTCAGGCAGCGGTGTCCTGCGGGAGAAGCCTCGGCGAGCAGCATGTTTGGACGTGTCAGCGAGTACCAGACAGCCCGGCGCCGCACCTCCTCTTGCATGGAGGTCACCACGCGCGCGAACTTTGAACCGGGTGGCCAACGCGGTCGCTGGTTGGACCCCTCGGACGACCGTCGTGTGCTGACTTTGTATTGGGCCGTTTGAGTGACAATGGTTCTCGGGGATTATAAAGCGGCGAGGAGGCCGCCTCGAAAACAGGATCCGCCGACCCACCGGGAGACAGTGTCGCTCCCGACTGGTGTGAGATGTGTCACGCGTTTTCGCCGGACGTCGCCGTGCGAGAACAGTCGCGTTTGTTGTGAGCACTCGGCCCCAGTGCCGACCCGTTCATGTCCTGTATGATAACCTGTATATAATGTATAAAGTCCCTTTTGTTATTCTCATCGACGCCAGGCTCGGAGTCTTCGCTACCAACGCTCTGTCACGAAACGGGTGACGAGCGCTACGGGACCACAAAGCCGTAATCGGGGTGCAGCGGTACAAAGTTCGTAACACTGGATGGCAGCTACGGGATTGACCGGCATCAGCTACCTCGGCGCGGTGAGTGCCTGAAGTTTACCTCAAACACCACACTTTCTCTGACACAGGTTATAGTAGCTTAGGGAAGGATTTGGTGTTGCATTGTGATAACCTTGTGTGTTTCAAGCCTAGTAAGAGTGTTTTGAAAACCAGGGGATGCTGAGGGGGTAAAACGGGGCAGTGTGTGAAATACTTGCATATGTCTTACTAGTAGTGTTATAGTAGCGTACGGCAGGTATATTCAAAAAGGGTAAACAGCAGGAGGACAGTGTGAACGATGGAGAAGTACAAGGTCAAGGAACTTCTCCAAATTTGTGAGGAGTTGGGCATTGAGTTGGGCTCAACTAAAAGAAAGAATGCGATCCTTGAGGTCATGAGGACTGGGGACGTAACGGCTGAGGAAGCCGCAGAGGCCTGGGCGGATATCAATGAACGTCGGGAAAGGGAGGAGAAGGAACGTTGCGAGGAGGAAAGGAAAGAGAAGGAGCGACGTGAGCACGAGCTTAAAATGAAAGAGTTGGAAACCCGAAATAGATCGCCGGCGCCTAGTCTCACTTCTAACGTTCCAAGAATACGCGATCAACTTCCACCCTTTGTCGTCGGAGAGGATATGGCCAAATACCTCGTGAAATTTGAGCACGTGTGCGAACGGAATAGCATTGAGCGATCCCTTTGGGCACAGAATCTGTTAGCGTTGCTTCCTGGGGAGGCATCAGACGTAATAACTTGCTTATCGAAAGAGGCGTTTGAGAGCTACAGTGATGTGAAGGAAGCGCTACTGCGGAAGTACAAATTGTCGCCCGAAGCTTTCCGGCAGAGGTTCCGGTATGCAAAAAAGGGTAAGGAGTCGAATGTTGACTTCGCGTTTCGTCTAAAAGCCGACCTGGTGGAATGGCTGAAGGGCGAAGAGGTTTACGACGACCGCGACAAAATTGTCGAATGCATCGCGTTGGAGCAGTTCTACCGTTGCATTGATGAGGATGTCCGGCTCTGGCTGCAAGATAGGCTAAAGGAGGTTAAGCTAAACAAGGCAGCAGAGTTAGCGGAAGAGTATTACACCCGCCGCAGCTTGCACAGCAAGGCAGTGCGCGTAGAAAAAGCTGATAGAAGAGATGGGTTTTCCGGAAAGCCCGAAAAACGGAAATGTTACAATTGCAAAAAGCAGGGGCACATCGCTGCGAACTGCCCAGAGAAAATTGCTTTTGCAACAAAACAGCGAAATGATACGACGCGTTTTTTTGAAAAACGGAAACCGTTAACCTGCTACAATTGCAAAAAGCAAGGGCACATCGCTGGAAGCTGCCCAGAGAGAATTGCTTTTGCAACGATACAGGAAACTCACAAAAACATACGTCTATTGGAGCCCTATGTGCAGGAAATTAGGGTAAACGGCAAGAAGTGCCGTGCACTTCGGGACTCTGCAGCAACTATGGACGTTGTTCACCCGTCTTTCGTCTCCTCGAATGATTTCACGGGAGAGTGCGCTAGGATACGGCAAGTGGCCGAGGAGAGGAGTGTCTGTTTACCGATCGCAACGGTTGTCATTGAGGGAGAGTTTGGGAAACTTAACACAGAGGCCGCTGTGTCTGCCGCCCTTCCGGAGCAATTTCCCTACCTCTAATCAAATAGCTCGGAGCAGCTGCTGAAGGATCAGGGCAAGTCATTCTTTGCCGACGTGGCGTACATGGCGCTCACGCGATCCAAAGCGCGCCCGCTGTCGAGGGAACTTGACTTTGCGTCGGTGAGCGAAAGGCGGTGCGGCACACGGACTGATCAAGGTAACTTGAGTGGCGAGCAGTCGCGGGAGAGGCAGAGCTCGGAGGCTGGCCTAGGCGAGCGGGTCCTGGAGGTGAGTGGGAGTGACGCGTGCAGTGCTAGCCGCGATATAGACGAGACGCCGCAATTAGGCGACGCGGGCTCCACACTCGCTCCGGTTTCCGCCAGCTGGCAGGAGCAGGCTGCAGTTGAAAGGGAAACTCGGATTCGCGAGCAACAGGAAGATTGTTCACTAGCCGATCTGAGGAAGAGCGTCAAACGGGGAGTGGAAAAAAAGAGGGTTTCATTTGGCAAGGAATCTGGCTTATTGTACCGCCGCTACACGGATAAGCAGGGTCGCAAATATAAGCAGCTTCAGATTCCGCGAAAATATCGCCGGGAAAAATGAATGACCTCACTTGCTTCCTCAGTAGTATGTTTTCGGTCCAAGTGATTTCAAGGGGACCATTCTATTTGTAATTATTATTGCTGATTAATAATTGTTTCTATTTTGTTGCGTTGTTAATTTGAAAACTGATTGTTTGAGCCTTGTGTGCTAGATCGTACACCTGCCTCTTGTTGCAGCGGGAGCAAAAGGGGATAGCGATTTAGTTAGGTTGATTTGGATTATGGCCTTGTCTGGTGTTTGACGGGAGACAGAGGGCACTTGTTCGTGTTGGGTGTTGCCTTTTGCCGGTCGGTTTTGCAAGCTGCAGAACGACCAAGCGGGACCAGTGGCGAGAAGCAAGGTCTTAGGAACGACCCGAGCGGAGCTGGTCAAGGTGCCTTGGCGACGACGCGGTGAGCAGAGCTCCTGTCCTGGCGAGTCGGACCTGGGCACGTGAAGTTACCTGGCGTCCCGACACTGGACGTGAACTTGGACGAGCCTGACGAACGTGCGCGCCCGGCATCCGAGCCACGTGGAGGCAGCTCGTCTTCCCGGCGCCTTATCTGAGGGCGGGGATGCTGTTGTGCCATTACCACAAGCCCGGATTCCGAATCTGCAAGATGCAGAATCTATCCTGCGAGCGCCCTAATTCTCCCTTCACAAGTCAAGATGCTGAGCCGTCAGGCAGCGGTGTCCTGCGGGAGAAGCCTCGGCGAGCAGCATGTTTGGACGTGTCAGCGAGTACCAGACAGCCCGGCGCCGCACCTCCTCTTGCATGGAGGTCACCACGCGTGCGAACTTTGAACCGGGTGGCCAGCGCGGTCGCTGGTTGGACCCCTCGGACGACCGTCGTGTGCTGACTTTGTATTGGGCCGTTTGAGTGACAATGGTTCTCGGGGATTATAAAGCGGCGAGGAGGCCGCCTCGAAAACAGGATCCGCCGACCCACCGGGAGACAGTGTCGCTCCCGACTGGGGTGAGATGTGTCACGCGTTTTCGCCGGACGTCGCCGTGCGAGAACAGTCGCGTTTGTTGTGAGCGCTCGGCCCCAGTGCCGACCCGTTCATGTCCTGTATGATAACATGTATATAATGTATAAAGTCCCTTTTGTTATTCTCATCGACGCCAGGCTCGGAGTCTTCGCTACCAACGCTCTGTCACGAAACGGGTGACGAGCGCTACGGGACCACAAAGCCGTAATCGGGGTGCAGCGGTACAAAGTTCGTAACACTACGCAACTTTACAAGCTTCGCGCGCAAGGAAAGGGCCGAAGCTATGCTGGACGCCCGAGTGCAGCTACCGAACGAGAACGTTGCCATTTTTTGGAAGAAATGAGCCGTTTGTTCCGCCACGCCGACCCGGATATGGCCGAGGAGAAGAAAGTCCGCCTACTGATGCGTGGTGTAAAGGAGGAACTTTTCGCCGGGATGGTAAGAAGCCTACCGAAGACCGTCGAAGAGTTTCTTCGTGAGGCGACGAACATCGAGAAGACACTCGAAATGCGGAACCGGCAATTCAACCGCCGTACAAGCTCTACCCACTACGCAGGAATTCAATCACTGGCCACGGACGATCTGCGCGAGACCATCAGGGCCATTGTGCGCGAAGAACTGCGCAAGGTCTTGCCTTCGTCGCAGCCTCAAGTGACCTCGATCGCCGACATCGTAAAAGAAGAGGTGCACCGATCGCTTGGAGTTCCTGAGGTGCAACCAGAACCGTCGCAGCCTCAGCCGCAAGCGATGAGCTACGCCGCCGTCGCCCGCCGTCAAGGTCCCCTTCCACGACCGCGCCAGGGCCCCGTAACGCCGCAATTCCGTCGACCACCACCGCCGCCGCCAGCTCGCCCACCCGTCGCCGAGCGCAGCTACCCGAGGAAGACAGACGTTTGGCGCGCTCCTGACCACCGCCCGCTCTGCTACCACTGCGGAGAAGCAGGTCACGTCTACCGACGATGCCCATACCGAAAGATGGGACTGCGAGGTTTCGCCGTCAACGCGCCCCGTCCACAGCTTGGAGAGCGCCCACGTGACATCGCCGACTACCTCGCCGCTACTCAATGGAGCTCTCGACGACCGTCGCGTTCGCCATCACCAGGCCGCTACCTGTCGCCGCAGCGCCGACCATACACTGGCCCAGCCCGGGGCCGGTCAGCGAGCCCATATCCGGAAAACTAAAGGCAGCAACCGATGGAGGTGCGGTTGCTGTTCGTCGAACTGACGAAGATCCTCCGCCGCCGACGAAGTCGACGAAGAAACCATCTCGACGACCTAATGACGACACGCCGCCGTCCCGACGAAGTCAGCAAGCCAAGACTACACCGATGAAAGACGACTTGACGACGCGACGTTCCAGCTTCAGTTCAACACGACGCAGCCGTGATCCGACGCCAAGACCTAACTGCAACGCCAGACAAAGAACCACCGACCTCGACGTGCTTCTCGACGGCCACGCGGTTACCGCCTTAGTGGACACAGGGGCTGATTACTCCGTCATGAGTGGACACATCGCCGCCCAGTTGAAGAAGGTTAAGACTGCATGGGAAGGCCCTCAAATTCGCACCGCTGTAGGACACCTGATTACGTCGACTGGAATCTGCACGGCAAGGATAACCATTCATGACCGGATTTACCCTGCCACCTTCGTTATCCTCTAACAGTGTTCTCGAGACGTCATTCTCGGTATGGACTTCCTGAACCAACACGGCGCAGTCATCGACCTGAAGTCGAAGTCAATAACGCTGTCGGAAGATAAAGCGATACCGCCGGAGAGCCCTCGTAGTCACCACGCCTTGAGTGTGCTCGAAGACCAAGTGAGCATCCCGCCCCTCTCCAGCATTGTTATTTCGGTTGGCACCGAAATACCCGCTGACGTAGAAGGTGTCATCGAAGGCGACCAACGTCTCCTGCTAGACCGTGAAATTTGCGTCGCAAGAGGGATCTCCCGACTGCATGGAGGGAAAACTGAAGTGTTGCTGACAAACTTCAGCCCGGAGTTCAAGCACATCAACAAGGGCACGACGATCGCGTACATCGAGGAAATTGTGGAAACTAGTCATGCGTTTGTCCTCTCGGATTCCGCCGCATCTACCCCGACGACCATGGTTCCCGAACCAGACTACGACATTAATCCAAGTCTCCCAGTGATTAAGCAACAGCAGCTCAGAAGTGTGCTCCGACGATACAAAGGCTGCTTTTCGACGACATCGAGGATTCGACAAACACCAGTCGCCAAGCATCGCATAATCACCGAGGAGTACGCTCGACCGCTCCGCTAAAGCCCTTACCGAGTTTCGCCGCGAGAACGCGAAGCTATAAGAGAACAAGTCGACGAAATGCTGCGCGACGTCATCATCCAGCCGTCGAAAAGCCCGTGGGCATCCCCTGTTGTCCTGGTGAAGAAAAAGGACGGAACCCTACGTTTCTGCGTCGATTATCGTCGTCTGAACAAGATCACGAAGAAGGACGTATACCCCCTTCCACGGATAGACGACGCATTGGATCGGCTCTGCAACGCTAAGTACTTCTCGTCGATGGACCTCAAGTCTGGCTATTGGCAAATAGAAGTCGACGAAAGAGATAGCGAAAAGACCGCCTTCATCACCCCAGACGGCCTCTACGAGTTCAAGGTTATGCCATTTGGACTGTGCTCGGCGCCTGCAACGTTCCAGCGCGTGATGGACACGGTTTTAGCGGGATTGAAATGGCAGACCTGTCTCGTTTACTTGGATGACGTCGTTGTATTCGCCGGAAATTTCGACGATCACCTTAGGCGGCTTGCCACAGTACTAGAGGGCATCAAGTCATCAGGGCTCACTCTGAAGCCACAAAAATGCCACTTCGCTTACGACGAGCTTCTGTTCCTAGGCCACGTCATCAGTGAATCCGGAGTACGCCCCGACCCGCAGAAAACAGCTGCCATCGCAAAGTTCCCGCAGCCCACCGACAAGAAGGCAGTGCGTTGATTCCTTGGCATGTGTGCCTACTACAGGCGCTTTGTCAAAGACTTTTCACGCATCGTCGAGCCGTTGACACGTCTAACTAAATGTGATGTTGAGTTCAAGTGGGAAACGCCGCAGGCCGACGCATTTGAAGAACTCAAACGACGCATGCAGTCGCCGCCGGTACTTGCGCACTTCGACGAGTACGCCGATACAGAAATCCATACTGACGCCAGTAGCCTAGGACTCGGTGCCGTTCTAGTCCAGAGGAAAAACGGAGTCGAACAGGTGATATCTTACGCTAGCCGGTCGCTGTCAAAAGAGGAAGGCAACTATTCTACGACCGAAAAGGAATGCCTCGCCATCGTTTGCGCTACAGCTAAATTTCGCCCTTATCTTTATGGCAGGCCATTCAAAGTCGTCAGTGACCATCACGCGTTGTGTTGGCTAGCGAGTATAAAGGATCCTTCAGGACGACTGGCGCGGTGGAGCCCCAGACTACAAGAATACGACATCACTGTAACCTACAAGTCCGGACGAAAACACTCCGATGCCGATTGCCTATCACGCGCCCCCATTGACCCGCCGCCGCAAGATGATGAAGATGACGACGCCTTCCTTGGCATGATAAGCGCGGAAGACTTCGCTGAACAGCAACGGCCAGACCCGGAGCTAAAAGGCCTGGTGGAATATTTGGAAGGGCACACCGACGTTGTCCCCAGGGCATTTAAGCGCGGACTATCTTCCTTCACGCTTCAAAACAATCTCCTCGTGAAGAAGAACTTTTCACCAGTCCGCGCCAACTACCTTCTTGTTGTCCCGTCAGGACTTCGTCCAGAAGTATTGCACGCCCTACATGACGATCCGACCGCTGGACACCTCGGTTTTTCCCGGACACTCTCGAGGATACAACAAAAGTATTATTGGCCGCGCCTGACCGCCGACGTCGCCCATTATGTCAGAACATGCCGAGACTGTCAGCGACGTAAGACACCGCCGACAAGGCCAGCCGGATTACTACAGCCAATCGAGCCTCCTTGCCGACCATTCCAGCAGATCGGGATGGACTTGCTGGGACCTTTTCCGACGTCAACAACCGGAAATAAGTGGATCGTCGTGGCGACAGACTACCTCACCAGCTTCGCTGAAACTAAAGCACTGCCGAAAGGTAGCGCAGCCGAAGCGGTGAAATTTTTTGTCGAAAACATCCTGCTTCGACATGGCGCCCCAGAAGTCCTCATCACCGACAGAGGAACGGCCTTTACAGCGGAGCTCACCCAAGCCATTCTGAAATACAGTCAGACAAGGCACAGGAGGACCACGGCCTACCACCCGCAGACGAATGGTCTTACGGAGCGGCTGAATAAGACCCTCGCCGACATGCTAGCGATGTACGTCGACGTCGAACACAAGACCTGGGATGCCGTCCTGCCGTACGTAACATTTGCTTACAACACGGCGGTGCAAGAAACAACACAGATCACGCCGTTTAACCTGGTTAACGGCAGGAACCCGACGACGACGCTCGACTCCATGCTGCCCCACGTCACTGACGAAGAGAATGTTGACGTCGCTAGCTATCTCCAGCGCGCCGAAGAAGCCCGACAGCTCGCCCGCCTACGGATCAAGAACCAACAGAGGACCGACAGCCGACACTACAACCTCCGACGACGCTTCGTTTAGTACCAGCCCGGCGACCGTGTTTGGGTTTGGACACCGATACGCCGACGAGGACTCAGTGAGAAACTACTCCGACGCTATTTCGGACCCTACAAGGTCATCCGACGTATTGGCGCTCTGGACTATGAGGTCGTGCCAGACGGCATTTCGCATTCACAGCGGCGCCGCGCACGATCTGAAGTGGTCCACGTGGTGCGCCTTAAACCCTTATACGGACGCTGACGAAATTCCTTATTATTTTTGTTGTTGTTGTTGTTTTCTTTGTTACGGGTGTTTTTATTTCCCTTGTATTTAGCATCGGGTCGATGCTTTTTAAGAGGGGGGTATTGACACGTGTACTTACCTTTATCGGGCGACCACGTTTCGCCGCTTAACAACTGTAATCGCACAGCAAGGGACTCGCCTGAATGTATCCGATGTTTCTGGAAAGTTATCGATGCTTCTACCCGGATGTCTGTTGTCGCCGAACCTTGTGTTATCTGATTTCATCGCGTAACGCGAATGGTGTAGAACTTTGTAGAAGGCACACGGGTCCGAACGATTAGTCTGGAACATTCGACGACTGCTCTATAAAAGCCGACGCGCTTGACCCGCTGATCAGATTTTCGACGATCGCCGACTGTGTTCGCCGCTATCGTTGTGCTTTAAGTGTAGCCTGTTTTGTGGGCACAGGTTCGCCCAATAAAAGCTAGTTTTGTCTTTCACACTACCACGTGACAATATATATATATATATATATATATATATATATATATATATATATATATATATATATATATATATATATATATATATATATATATATATATATATATATATATATATATATATATATATATATATATATATATATATATATATATATATATATATATATATATATAAGTAAGCAACAAGGACGCCAGGATGAGTTTAGGGGAAATCAGCTGTACTTAATAATTGATTAAGGAAATGAAAAAATATTAAAAAGAAAGTTGATGGATGACCAACTCGCAGCAGGTGCGATGTGAAGACGAGGGTTCGTCTACGCTGTCCCCTACGATTTCCCCTACGCTCTTCTTGGTATCTTTGTGGGTTGGCTTCGCATGATAGTAGTAATAAAAATCGGGCCCTTCGGCTTGCTTTCTTCGCGGTCATAAATAAATAAATAAATAAATGAATATATATATATATATATATATATATATATATATATATATATATATATATATATATATATATATATATATATATATATATATATATATGTACTGCTAACGCATTTCACTCTCATTTAATCCCTAATCGTCACCGATTTTTTTTACTGGCGCTGTCCGCACATGCAGCGTTGCCAACCCTCGACCACTCGGCCGACGGAGCTCCGACGAGGAGCTGCTTTAACGCTTGCTCGATTTAACCTGTCTTACAGTGAGCGCTACATTTACCTTTAATCCCATATTAACTTTAACGAACAAGAGAATAACAGACACCGTGGGAAACAACACCTGGAAGAAATAATTGAACAACAGTCTAGCGACTTCGAGAAATTTATTGTGAATCCCTTTCGAATGACGCAAGGCAAGATTTCGGGAGTGAAATCACGACGCCTCCCAATTATTGGATCTTCCGCGGGGAGCCAATGCAAATCCCAAGTGTCGATTTTCACTGGATGTGACCAGCGCGCTGCCGCGATCACTGTGACGTCATTTGCCCTTGCCACTTTTCTTGGCCTTGGAAGCACTCGTTCGCTTGGCCCGCCGTGATTTCGACGACGACCTGCTCGCCGCCTTCTTCGACTTCACCCGCCTACCTCGACGGCTCGACGACCTGCTATGGGCGCGGCGGTGCCGTTTACGTCCGCCACTCTTGGTGGTCGCGCTCGCGGCAGACGAGCCGCTCACGGAGCGGTGGTGACGTCGGCTCTTGCTGCGTCCCCTCTTTCGGCCGCGGCTGCTCTCCGAGCCGATGGTCGACGTCCCCCGGCGACCGCCTCTGTGCTTGCGGCCACCTCGGCCGCTGCGGGACGAGTGTCGGGATCGGCCACGGCTCCTTCCCCTCCTGGCATGGTGGCTGCTGCTGCCGGGGGAGAGACTACGCGAGCGGAGGCGACGCTTGGTACCCTTTGCCGCGACCGAGAAGGCATCGCTTGTGGACGGGCTGTGCGCTCGAGTGTTGCGGCTCAGTCTGGGTGCCTTTTGTGAACGACCCTTGCTGCTGAACGGGGCGTTCACAGCGGCGTCTAGGGTCGGTTCGTCGGAGGCATTTCTTGTCTTAGCAGAAGCCCTGGTGGTGATTGGTTTCTGCGCCGCCGGCTTCACTGACCTGGACCTCGTCGTTGGTGTAGAGGAATCCTTGGTCGCCTTCCCGCGTGGCCGCTTGACGACGGGCGCCTCTTCAGATGGACTGCCCCCATCGTCGGCAGCAGCCCGCTTTCGCTTCGCCCGGGTGGTCTTGGGCGGGACCGCCTTCTTGGCCGAATCACCCTCCTCCGTCATGGCGGCAACAGCTCGGCGCACTCCCTCGGCTTGGCTCCTCCGTCGGCGCGCACTCCCGCTGTCTCCCTGCCGTTGGCCTCCGCCTTGAGGCTGACAGGGAATCGGGTGGCAGGCCTGGCTTCCAGAGCAGCCGTGCCCGCAGCGCGAAGACGGCCGCCTGCCGCGTTCCAACCGAGGCTGCTCGAGCCGCACTCGCGAGCCCCGTGGAACGGCGCGTGAAGTGCCGGGCTTCTTTCTCTTTCGGCGTGCCAATCTTCTGGCGAGCAGCCCTCACTTTTGCAGCATTCCAATGCTTGGAATGGTTAGCGATGTTAATGCAAACCTCACAAAAAGCATGCCACATTTACTACCCGTCCGTTTTAACCCCAATGTTTAGTGTTTACGGATGCTTCGGAGCGGGATACAAGTGAGAATTGTACTCGGGCATTTTATTGTAATCGCAACTGTTGCAGATAGGAGCTGTGTAGTACGGTTATAACACAAAACTGTACTGATGTATATGTGTGTGGCTTAGTAACTGGATTTCTATGCTATTGTATATTAAATCGTTTTCAATGAATAAGTCTACATTATTGGTTTCTTCCACTCGTTCAATGTACGGTAATGCATATACATTCGCAGCCCTATTACTAATTTATAGTAGAACAATATACTCTGTAGTGTAATGTAGGCATAATCACCCAGCAATACTTCTCGTCAAACGTGATACGATTGCTGGTATAGATATTCAATGAAGAGAAAGCCTCCCTGTGCCTTAAAACGAGGCCACTTAGAATATTTTGTCTCGGTGTTGACTATACGGCTGGATTTCATTTTGGGACATGTACATTCAGGCGCATGATTTTATAACAGCTCGAAAAGCGAACCGTTCGCTTGCCCTTATGTGATTGGTCAGAATGATGCTTGCTATGAGGAAAGCTCAATTTTCACCATCATGCCAGGACATATGAACGGTATGGTTTCTGAACGGGCATGATGGTTGCATGGCCGCCATTATCCGACATGTTGACGCCCTTGTTGAGTAGTCATGTTTTTTCTAAATTCGTGCTCGGAAACTGAAACATTGCAGAAATCGCGTCTGCGCATTGGTCAAGATGACGAGACGGGCGAAGCGCTGTAAATATTCCCGAAGGGACCTCTTTTCGCAGGTATATTGCGATGTTAGCGTTTCGAATAGAAAGTTAATCGTAGAGCAGGAAGCCCTGCAATGCATTTTCAATTTCACCATAACGGGGTGGCGTTCTGTAAAAACTTTTTTTTACCCGGCGTGGTGCCTTAGCGCCTGTAGTGTTGGGCTACCAAGCACGAGGTCGCGGCATCAAATACCGGCTATGGAGGCTGCGTTGGTGTGGCAAACCGTTCGGTGCAGTGGCTTCACCACTGCACCGATCGATCGGTGCAGTGGTGAAGCGGGAATGAACTCCGGTCATGTTCAATGCATCATGCACATATTCAATTTCTCGGCACGCGTGAACTTCGGCCACTGCTAGCGCATACAACAGACGTGGTTTCTATTCTTAGACAGCGCACACACAAACGAAACACGAGAAAGAAGACAGGACAAGCGCTCGTTGAACTTAAAGTTTTTATATGAATAAAAGGATTATGTACCGAGTAATTATTAATTTCACGTGGGTTACATATAGAAACCGTCATACACTCAGGAGTGATCAATGAACGAGCTCGCTTCGTTTGCCAGATGTTTACTTCGCTCGGCTCACCGCAGTAATCCATGTCTGTCGTCTGCTTCTTTCGTACCATTTTCTTGTGAATCGGCAGAATTTCACTGGTGGCATCAACCTTTTCATGTTTACATTGCTGTCGTGACAGTTAACAACACAATAATAATTTCCGGTCATTCGAAGAGGTGCCGTCGCAAACAAGAGACGTTTCGCGCGCAGCGCGAACTGAACGTGGGCGCGACCGTGAAGGGAAGCGGCGACGGAAACCCCCGCTGGAGATGAAATCGCTCCGCCAGGGGAGAAACGAGCGCTGGCGTCTAGGATGAAACTTGGCGTGCGGTCGTCTATAGCCTCAGACATCGTTGACGCGATTTCCGAGGGACGCATGTGCAGTGTGCGATGTTTCAGTGCCTGTTGCAGCAGTGTCCGACGGAAACCATCAAATCAGCTCGTGTGCATACATATGGCGCAGCTTACACCCCTGTCGTCCGTATCTTGCTTTCGTGGTAGTGTGCGTAATGTGCGCTGGTTGCACTCCTGTCGTCCGTGCCTTCTGTGTTGATCGTGCAACCTACGAAGATTCCTCGAAAAACCCACATGTCTCGGCAGCGTGCATTTTTCCTATGTGGTATGTGCCAGGAATGTGCGCTGGCTTACGATGTGCTTGCAGCCAAGCACTACAGTGCGTTCAAGCAAATAGACGCTGCCGCTTACGTGCAGTTTTCTTTGTCATGCTCATGTCATTCTGCACAATTGTCAGTTGCCACTTAAAGACAAGTAACCAGCCGAGAAACCAAACTACGCAGAACAAGGCATACGCTATAGGTTTGCACTGCTTACCAAAAGCGATAACGGGAAAACACGAACTCACATTGCTCTTTAAAAAGAAAAGAAAATGATGTAGCTGTTTTGTGCCTGGCCCTGATAAATCGGAATCGTTTCCAGAGTACTCGGCGCTCACGCTATGTTATATCGTTTTCTTCATTTTTGTTTCTTAGACTGCCCCCAACGATGAATCTAAACCACTCCCACCAAAGGCCCAGGATTCGATTCCCACCCAAGGTCATGAGCCGAGTGCCTTAATTAAGAATATAATAATTAACGGTACCTTAATTTACATCGCCTTCATTAACACCATAGTTCATGGGTCCGACTCCCACCCAAGGCCATGGTATCGACAGCATCAATTAACTGTGTTAATTAACCGTACTATAATTACCTATATCCTAAGTAAAAGCACATTAATTAACATCTTCATTAACACCAATAGTCATGGGCCCGAGTGCCTTCATTAAATATATCATAATTAACTGCACATTAATTAACATCGCCTTCATTAACAGCAATGTTCGTGGACACGACTTCCACACAATATCATGGGTTCGAGTGTCCTAATTAAGTATATATTAATTAAATGTGCCTTAATTAACGTCATGTTTAAAAACAAAAGTCATGGGTTCGAGTACCTTAATTACTATATCCCAATTAAATGTCTTCATTAGCATTGCCTTCATTCGCAAATGTCGTTGGTTCGAGTGACTTAAATAACTGTATCTTATCTGTGCCTTAATTAACGTCGCCTTCATTACCACAGAAGGTTGTGGGTTCTAGTGCCTTAATTAACTATATAATAATTAGCTGCACCTTAATGAACATCGCCTTCATTAACACTGAAGGTCAAGGGTTCGACTTCCACTAAGGGTCGTGGGTTCGAGTGCATTACAAAATCTTAAAGGACTGTGTTTTGATTAACATTGGCTTCATTAACACCAAAAGTCGTGGGCTCGACTCCCACCAAAGGTCGTGTGTTCCAGTGCCTCTATTAACTCTATATTAATAAACTGTATCTTAACTCCAAAGGTCGTGTGTTCGTAGCCTGAATTACCACCATAGGTAGAGAGTTCGACTCCCATGAAAGGCTGAGAGTTTGTAACCTCTTTGTACATCGTGTGCTCACGCCGACAATGCCAGATTTTCCGCCTCATCAGCCATTTAATGTTATCGCATTAGAAAGAATTTTTCACGACTTGGCGTCGTACACGTTCATATAGATGTACTTTGGCATTAGCAATAACCCAAAAAAGCTGTGTACTCTTCTCATCCGAAATCTTTAGGTGCATTGTCATTTGAGTCTCTGATGTACTTGTGATGCCAAAAAACATTACACGATGCATTTCTTATGATTGTCTGATGTCACATTAGGAACTCATGACGTTCTCTACGGAAACTCATTGTGAATTTTCATAAGGGAAAAGGTCTGTGCAATCGGCTATGAGCCGAAATATTGAACTGGTATTGTGATTGGCAGAATGCCGATGCTTGGGTTTATACTTAGTCGGCGCTCAATTTGAACAGAAACAAGCTTCCCAACTAGAACCGCATAGATTTTAGCCTTCGACAGCCGCTCACATTATTTGAGCCGACGTAGACCGAGTTCAGTCTCTGTTAGGCCTAGCACCGTCGCCGAGTTCTCGGTTCTGCTATACAGGCAGACGCAACAAGAAGGGGAAGCCATTAGGATGAAGGAAACTTCAGCTTTGGCCTTAGACATTTGAAATCAACCGTTTTTGCCTTCGTACAGTGCACAAGCAAAATGCGAAAGGCAGCGACACGGCACTATCAATATCGGTACGCTACCACTCTGGAAGGCTGCCAGTTCCACTCGCCGACGCTGTCCTGAATGGCTTTTACCATGTCGATGAGTCGTATTGACATGGACGTACTTATTGCGATCGTGACACCTTACTTATTTTCTTTCTGCATTTTTTAGTGAGTGTGTGTGAAGGAGATGTTGGTATCACGAATGATGTCTGCAACACCCTCTCTCCCAGGAAAACTGTACATACCGAAGATAGGCCGGCTCAAACAAACAGAAACAAACGAAATAGAATAACAATGTGCAACTAAAAGTCGGAACATGCCTAAAGCATAGCTAACATAAAGCGAAAAATAGCCCATTATACACGCCGCAACACGTAGAATTTGCACAGCAATTCAGTAATGCTTATTAAGATTTAAGAGCAGTCATTTGCCGTTCAGCGGTATTTAAACGAATAAAAGTCTACAATGCAATTTACACGAGATTATATCGCACTTTGCAGCATTATCAGTATAAGGGAATACTTTGCTGAAACCTTAAACTGCAGCTTCAATGCTATTTTCTCAAAACATAAATCATGCAGATCCCGTTATACCACTCTAGTAATTATCTGCAATTATTGAAGTTTCCAAACAATTCACACTTTCGCCTGAGAGGAATAGCATAAATTGAAACAGCAAATTATTAAACAGCTATAGGAAGTATAGATGGTACATTTCTCGACCGGATAATTTCGTAAATATTTGCTTAATAACTAAGTTAGCTAGCATGGTGTCGCGAGCGTACAAACAAGTGTAAACACATCTCACTCGATGAGCGCCAACAATCGCTGTCAAAGTGCTGGTTTGAGGAAGAACAGCAGCTGCAACGACTGAATTCACATTCGTGCTGACACTTCCTTCATCATCATCATCATCAGCCTGGTTGCGCCCACTGCAGGGCAAAGGCCTCTCCCATGCTTCTCCAACAACCCCGGTCATGTACTAATTGTGGCCATGCCGTGCCTGCAAACTTCCTAATCTCATCCGCCCACCTAACTTTCTGCCGCCCCCTGCTACGCTTCCCTTCCCTTGGGATCCAGTCCGTAACCCTTAATGACCATCGGTTATCTTCCCTCCTCATTACATGTCCTGCCCATGCCCATTTCTTTTTCTTGATTTCAACTAAGATGTCATTAACTAGCGTTTGTTCCCTCACCCAATCTGCTCTTTTCCTATCCCTTAACGTTACACCTATCATTCTTCTTTCCATAGCTCGTTGTGTCGTCCTCAATTTGAGTAGAACCCTTTTCGTAAGCCTCCAGGTTTCTGCCGCGTAGGTGAGTACTGGTAAGACACAGCTATTATATACCTTTCTCTTGAGGGATAATGGCAACCTGCTGTTCATGATTTGGGAATGCCTGCCAAACGCACCCCAGCCCATTCTTCTGATTATTTCCGTCTCATGATCCGGATCCGCCGTCACTACCTGCCCTAAGTAGATGTATTCCCTTACGACTTCCAGTGCCTCGCTGCCTATTGTAAATTGCTGTTCTTTCCCGAGACTGTTAAGCATTATTTTAGTTTTCTGCAGATTAATTTTTAGACCCACTCTTCTGCTTTGCCTCTCCAGGTCAGTGAGCATGCATTGCAATTGGTCCCCTGAGTTACTAAGCAAGGCAATCTCATCAGCGAATCGCAAGTTATTAAGGTATTCTCCATTAACTTTTATCCCCAATTCTTCCCAATCCAGGTCTCTGAATACCTCCTGTAAACACGCTGTGAATAGCATTGGAGATATCGTATCTCCCTGCCTGACGCCTTTCTTTATTCGGATTTTGTTGCTTGCTTTATGGAGGACTACGGTGGCTGTGGAGCCGCTATAGATATCTTCCAGTATTTTTACATATGGCTCATCTACACCCTGATTCCGTAATGCACTTCCTTCAACGCGAACTAAACGGCGAGAACGGAGCGCACACCAAGCTATCCGCACTCCGCGCACTCTGTGCTTACCGCATTTGGCTTTCAGGATAGGGCCAACGCGGACGCACTATACGCAGTCGCCGCCGGAGTACAGTTGTTCACGGTGAATATTTGTTCAATGCGGATGAATAAGGCGCCAAAGAGCGATAACGCCTTATACTGATCGCCGTGTCATAAGCATATCTGGTGCCCCTACGTGCAGTACTTAGCTTGCCGCATGAATTCACCTTGCTCCTATGTCCGCAGCACTTCATGGCGCCGGAGCGCTGTCCTTTATAGTGGCTGGATGAAGTTTCACAGCATTCATAATGACACTGGCTGCATGGAGACCAGCAAGTGGCACAATGCTTAGGCCTACATAGACAACTCCCAAAGGAGCTTATAGCTTTAAAGTAGAACTTGAAATATAAGGGTCCCCACGGTGGCGTAGAACACAAGAACTTTAAAGTATGCCTGAAACGGTTCGGACAAAATTTGTAGACGAGTAAGCTACAGCTAAAGTTAATCATTTGCACCAAAATTTGTGTGAAGCGTCGCATATTAAGAGAGCTACGGACGATTACAAGTTACCCTCCTGCATAGCCATGCATTTTTTCTTCAACTCGTTCCCCGAGTGATTGGGGCTAAGCTCCACTTTCACTGGCTCTGCGTCATGATGGCACGTCGTGTCGTCTACTTCCGGTTCTCTAGGAACGAGTGCGTGAAGCACCTCCAACCTCTCCGGCAGCTACTTGGCAGCCGACCCCAAGCGACAGCCGTCGAAGCAGCGTGCGTTGCGAGCATTCTGTCGCAGCGCCGAATGTGTCTGGTGTTCCGGTAACTACAGGCGAACTGGGCGTTTTGACGGTTTGGCGGCGGCATAAAGTCAAGCTGATGAAGGAACTTTAGCGTAGACGTACGTGAGCAGACTGATTGGTCTGCACGGTCGAGCCACCTGTGGTGCAGAGCTTAACCAGCCAAACAATGTGCTAATATTGTTCTAACAAAGTGCAGAACATCTTAAACATATTCAAAAAGAACGTGTTAATGATTGCACTTCTGCGAAAAATTTACACCAGCAGCAAATAAGTCCGAATACCGGACTCGCGAAACGCTAGTGTGTTAGTAATCCTCTGGTGTGAAGTGGCGACCCCAAGCGCGCAAATCCTGGCGTCGATGGGATACCGACAGTCCGATGCGCTGCAGACCCTCCGCTCGTCTGCTGCGTTGCAAAGGGACACAACGTCGCAGATTGACAGATCGCCAGCTGCTACGTTTGCAACCCACAATGCAACAAAGGTGATTTAAGGTGCTCACGAAAAGAAAGACCGACGCTGTCCACGGAGCTCTCGTCAAGACGGAGCAGGTTGTAATACAAGCAGACGGCACTTGCTGTGTGCCAGACGTGCTTAAGTGTACTGAGAAATGTGCATCCTCTTTCTGTTACTTTCTTTTTATAGAAACAAATTACCTAACATTCCAACTATTGCGAACATTTGTTACTGTGAAGTTGGAAAAATGATCGATTAGGCACCCTGGGCTACCAATTGGTTAGCTCGCCCTACAGAAGTAATTAGGACAATTTACGTCAAAAGGGTAGGGGCGGCTGAAAATTCAGCCGAGCAGTGTGCTGCGATTGGCAGCGATGTACACTTTTAAAACCTTATAATAAATTACACGCTTTACGCGGAGCACTCAGATGCGTCAATTAATGATCTGAAAGACCTACTCTAACGACTCAGTACGTTTCTACAAAATCGTCAAAATTGTTTCAGGGTCCCTTTAATAACATGTTTGTAAGAGTGTTGTCCCCAGCATTGCGGTTCCACCCGATTGCCTCGCGCTCAGAACTAAAAGACCAGATCAATCTTGAATGGTTGCTAGGCTTGTTCATTTATTGATAAACTGACTGAATAATTCACTACGTTTTTCTTCACAAAGCTACACTAAGGGTATGAAGACGCCATGGTGAAGACGGATAGGAGCTGCTGGAGGGCTGGTGGTTCGCCTCATGGCCACCGTCTAATTAACTGGGAATCCCAGGCTGCGGTCGCTGTTTGGTAGCATTGGAAGGGGGGGACCCTATCATTCTTAGCTCAGGCTGCCAGGTAACGGTGCGGTGTAGACCTTTGTGACGCTAAGACGTCCCAAACTCAATGGCGAGAATCGTATAAATCAAGAAATTTGGAGGATGCTTAAGTTTCCCATTTAAGAGTGGAATGCGATAGCTTTCAAAGACCCTTACTACTTTTCATGCTTCACAGCGACTGCACCTCGTGTAACCGTAATGTTTACCGCAAAACGCTGGCTACGAACGCTATGTACGAAGGCGAGCTTTCTTATAGGAACGCGGGCTCTTGTGTGGGTAGATCTTCAGTTATTATTTCGCACTTTTCAGTCTGAGAAGAGCTGACATAAAGATATGGGCTGTCGGTGTTCTTTTCCATTACATTTATTTGGGGGTAGCCGTTCTAAAAATTCCGGAAAACAACTTTGTAAATATTGTCACAGGCGGTAATGTGGGAAGAAGAGGACTATGATGGTGGCCTTGGAGACGACGAAGAGTTAAGTTTTTTATCGCTGCTGTGCGCTTGTTGGCTCAGCCATTAAAAGCCATCTGTAAATACACGCACGCTTCTTCCTTCCCGTAACAATATGAAAGGCAAGATATGAGCAACATTGGTGGTAGAGGAGTGGTTGAATATGCGTGGTTTGGAATATGGTTCCAAATTCCTTTTGCCAGGGACACGTCCAACGCCAGACCCGGGAAGCAGGATTTTCTGCGATACGGGCTCTTTAACGCTATCGCGTTGAAAGTTCATACTGCATTCCTTTATTCCAGATGATAGGCAATAACGCCATCGTTCGGTAAGGCTCACCTGCTGCATGAAGTCGCGAGAAGCAACAAAAACATCCAACCGCTATCACCTTATTGCTGAAGAATAAATACTCGTATGTTCTTCGCAGAAAAGTGCAATCTTAGATACGAATTTTCAACTATATCGCAGCATTCATTTTTCTCATCCGCCTGACTTTCGCCTACATCTTCCACTCACTGATAACCTACCAGTGTACTTTCGGAATATTGTATTTTGCTTGACATATCACATCCCTTTTTCAGTGTTGCATTATTCACCGAGTACTTGTGGCTAGACAGCAAAAGGCATCGTAACAGCACTTGACCATGCTGTTTGTGGGCTACAGGGTTCATCAATAGGCATTAGACGATCTTAGCACATCTGCACAATGCCCCACTAACGCAACTGACATCCCTTCCACGCTCGTCTCTTCATAGCGTGAGTCAAGGTTCAATATTGTTTGAGCTAACAGCCTGATCTTATATATATTTAGTAACGAATCTTGCAATTACTGCTTTCTTGTAGTGTTCTCTGTTGCACCATGATTTGCTGAGAAACACGGCGTTCTTATTTTGTGATGGCATCCAGCACACCACCTATTTCACCCACAGAAAAACTCGTGGTATTAACTTGGACTGAACCATCGGTTTTGGGTCCTAATAAGAATGCCCTACTGACTACAAAAATATTTCTAGCGAATATGCTTCACTGGCGCCGCACTAAATACGTGTTGTGCAAATAGCTAATGCCACAAAACGCCTGTTATTTAAACAATTATTCGCATGAGGAAAGGCTAGGTGATGTCCCTTTAGTACCACCACATGCATAACTAGAACACGTGGGGAAGCACGCGTACCGTAAATTAAACATGTTGCATGCCACAAGCTGGAAACAATTCTTTCTCGCTAGGTGGCTCAAAGACGACGGAAGCAAGGGTGGAAGTATTTGCTTGCTTTCTTCTTGTTTTCATGTCCTTAACGCTTGTGGCAATCCACCAGCCAACGTGAGTATATACTGTAATTACTACGCAGTGACATTTAGTGATTAGGCCGCATTCATGTGCAAACCGTAGGTATACCACTCGGAAACCGGGGTGCAGGTTCGCCAGTAGTCACGATACATAGTGTTTCAGCGATGATTATGTAGTTCCTACAAGGCAGGGGTCGTAGAGTGGAGAACACTTCTCAGGCGATACACTGATCGTACCATCTGACCATCTGCCATCAGTTTTTTTGGTGACCACTGACACATTGCCAAAAAATTGATATTTAGCCATGCTAAAAATAAATATTTTAGTGTGCGTCTTGAAAGTGTGGAAATAATAGCAAGCAGTTATGGAAGCACATCACCTGATAACGTGTCTTCAAATTCGCATCAGCTTGGATATATCTGTCCGCGGTATTTATGCAGTTTTTCACAGCTATTGATCTGGCTTTTTAAAACACACACAAACACACACTACGCTGACTTCTCTTTTTGTCCAAGAAAACGTTAACTACTACAAATTTCATTCCAGCAGTTCAGCGCTTCTTTGAGTGAATTTCCTAATTTCCCTGATTTTGGAGGAAAATGGCCCGAGATAAACTTTCCTCACAAAGCAGGTGTTAAAGCCACCGGTCCCCCCTCCGTATTATCCGTTCCCATCCCGTGAAGACTTCGCGGACGCCTGCTAGGCCAGCAGCACGCAAGCATAGCTCACCTTCTGCTTGTTGCGCAGTGCGTTGTGCTGGTGCTCAGTGAACTCTCCGATGCAGCCAGAACCCCACAATTCGCGACTCATGCGTGTGTAGGTCGCCGCCATGGTGAACACGGGCACGACATACGTAAGCACCAGAAATGCGACGTTGTACCTGCAAGAAACAATAAAAGCACGGGATTTGCTCACTACACGTGCGCAGTCCATAAAGCTTCTAAGTCGCAATAGCAGTTCTATTGCTGTTAAGGATGTGTGGTCAGCTTAGTAATACCGGGATATTAGAGGAATGTGCAAAGTCCGTTAGAAAGAGCAGAGCTGAGATTTTATCTGACGTCAGGGTACAGAAGGCGGGTAGCAATTGTTCTTTCACTGGAAAAGAACGCGTTACACGAGTGAAAAAGAAAGTAATACGACATCTATTGAATAGCTTCAAAGGTAGAGGAAGAATAACCTTGATTCTTCCTCTAGCGAAATAAAAGACGTTGAACTACTAGTTGTCTTGTAATCTCCTAAATAAAAAGGAAAAAAATTCTAACGGGAACAAAAAATGCAAAGAAAAAAAGAAACGAAAACGCTGTCTCCATTCGGGAATTATTACAGCTGCTAAGAAAATACAGTGCTATATAGTTACAGCCATACCACGAGACAAACGTGAACAAGATTTTTATAATTTATTTATTTTATATAATAATCAATACTGTTGGCCGGAGGCCGTCACAGGGCAGTTGCAAGAGAAGACATACAAGATAGCAGTGCTGCCGCAGTCTAGAACAGACTAAAAGGGGGAGAAAGACAAGAAAAGGACAATACAAGCCAGAAGAAGCAAAGGCCATAATGCATAAGGGGGTCATCAGTTTTGCCACAGCCGCCACATGAAACAAATCTATTACATCAAGAAATACAAGTTTTTAATGGGATAAATTGTTGAGGCTATCGTTGAGGCAATGAAAATCGTGCTGCGTAGCAAAGGATGCTAGTTTCCTTCTGCAGGGTTCTATCTTGAAGCACTGCAGTCAACGTGTCCAGTACTTACAGTGCGCTACGAGCAGCAGAAGTGTCCATGCGTGTCAGTAGTAGACACATGACATTCGTACGGGGCTTTATCACAGAAATAACTTGCGAATTTTGTCTCGAATGTGGTCGAGCGAAGTGACACTGAACTTCATATTGTGAGTCGCGTCCTGTGGCTCTGGTGTTTGGCATGTCTTCAGCAGTGCTGACCGCACCTCACTTGATGAATCATCAAAAGTATGGCCGCTTTTTTTCGCTGACAGCCATGCTCTTATTGGAGACAGACGGAAGAGGAGGCAGCATTACCGGACGAGACATGTCCCTTAAATCGGAAGTGGATTTCGTAGACTCGTTTCCGGAAGCGATGTCGCCTTATTGCAGCAGAAGCATATCTGTGGGATGATCCGTCACTGTTCATTTTCCTCCAGCCTTTCTGCTCTTTCTTTAGGCGTGGATAGTTTTTTGAGGATGCAGCGTACAAGTCTTCACAATTTCAGCACTTAAGCTCTGTAGCACCGAAAATGTCGGCTTCAAATTGTTCGGAACATCCTGGGCATACAAATGAGTTTAGGCATACAGCACTCAGCCATCCGATTCTTTGACATCTTCGGCACTGATGTGGTTGGGTACGAAATGCTGTACCGCATGGTGAAATTGGCCGACCTTTATGTATGTTGGTAGACAGTCACTATTAAACACGAGCCCAACACAGCCCGAATTGGCAAGGCGCCGAGCTTTCAGTAAGCAACACCATCTGTCGCAGATTTGATTAAAATTGGCCGGCCGCTGTCGTCAATCGATGCGTCAATACCATAACCAACATCTGCCATGGTTTCCTTGTCCTTCGGAACGAGTTAGTCGGCATTACTGTTGTTCAAGCATTTTACTGCCACCAAAGGATCGATTGCGCTTCTATGGTGGACATGCATAGCCAGGGCGTTATTTCGATTTTTTCGTTCTGCTATCCTTAATCTCTCGTTGGAAAAAAGCCTTCAGAGAAACGGATATCGCTTAAGGCGGTTGACGTTGTCCGCAGGTCCGTCTGGCATAAAGTAAATTGTGTGCGCAGATGGTCTTCGGTGTGGCAGGACAGTTGACTTACTTTACGAGGACCGTCCGTTCATGATTCTTCTCTTGGCCTTCCGGTGTTTTTGCAGTATATTTAAGGCTGTTCTACGTTTTCTGCTTGTTTGTTTGGCATAATTGGTCCGGGTCAGTGGCGTCTCTTGTTTTCTATATCTAATTTAACAATAAATGTTATTGCAAACGTATCAATATAGCACGTTGCTATACAACCGGTTTAACCTCGATTTAACGAATTGTAATGTAACGAAATTATCGCTATAATGAAGTATTCCATTTTTTTAACTTCGTCTTATAGAACAGAAGCTATTTAGAATGTCAATATAACGAAGCGTGTTTGCACGCGATTTTAATATGAAATTTCCCTGCCGCTACGAAGCAATACCGAGATAATAAATGTAAACATATGGGGACGCAGCTGTCAAATGGTTAAATTACAAGCTGGTGCTCGCCAATGCACCTCTCAAATCGCGTGCCGCGCAAAGAAGAGCGACCACCAAAGTGGAGCAGCGTCACATTCCGTAAAAATCCAACGGCGATAACATTTTGGCATGCTGTGGGTGCGAGATTGAAAGCTTACGTGGTTGAACGGAGAAGGATGGCGGTACTAATAAGCTCTGTCTTCTCGCGCGAGCAAGGGGAAAAAGGGGAGGGGAGCGAGCTCACGGTAACGCAAGCTAGCGCGAATGATGGGGCTCCAAGAGGGGGTAGGGCAGGTTGCCACTCCTGTTCTAGCGCGGCCGCCGCTACAAGGTAAATATATCTGGTAGCGAAGCTTCCATAGGAGCCCATAGGTTCAAAACATGGCGGTCCATCGCCGGTTCTTGGGGCTTAGCGCCATCTGTATGTGGTGGGAACACTTCCGGCGGAAGAAAAAATAACATGACACCATGTCCGTTAAAAGCAGAATTGACGTCATTTTGTTTTCGAAGGCGCGAAATTTGTTTTGTTGTTCTTCCTTTGGAGCTATATATTCAAATGCCCCGCCATACGACTTGATGGGCGTTTCGAGCTTTCAGCGTGGAAAGCGATGCAGGAAAAGGCCAGCCGTACGGTTGTCGAAATCGCATCCCTGCACAAAACATACTTTCTTTGGAGGCCGACGAAAGCTTTAGGGGTAGAGTGCTGATCCTATTGTCGGATGCCAAGCCCGTCGGCCAGCGCAGTCACACGAAAACAACTACACAATTATCTGGCGGTAGTAACTCACTACTTTTGACTGAACAGATTAAGAAGCAATGAAACTACCCGCGTCACCAAATTCAGACAAACTTCGACAAGCAAGAAAGCACAAATTGTGAGGGGCGCGTATTTCAACAGGTGATACGAGTGCACCTTTCTGCCCATTTCAAGACGTGCATTGCACTGCGAGTGATAGTGGCGTCAACGCCCCCTGTAGCGATGGCCGCTGAAAAAAAACGCATTTATTAATAATAATAAAATTAAACGTATTTTCTTAACTCATCACGAATATATGAAATTGACTAGGAATTTTATTTTCGTTGAATGAATCTAACTGTGTCTCGTTTGAATTAAGAAACGCGGTTTTGTTTCCCAATGTTTGTTCCCTCCAAACATAGTCGCGCTTCAATCGCTGCTCCCATAACCCCCCATGCTGATGTCGGTGACAATCTGTACTGAACCGCTTTTCGCCCGAAGCTTCGCGACCTATTTGAATCGACCTTGGCCGCTACGTATGGCTGTCAGCGCCGCTGAGCGCATATACGCAGCCCGTGCGTCCTATTTGAGAGGAAATCTACATTTTGTGCAAATGGTTGGTGGTGCTGAGATGGCGTGGCATCAGGTGTGCTGCCTTCGCGCATCTTTAGTTCTGTATTCCGTGTAATCTCGAGTTTCCCAGACGCTTTGAAGCGGTAGGCAGGCGAAGCATTCGCGCCCCGTTGTCGGCGCCTTTCATGATAGCGTCCTCCTACTACGGAGGACAATGTCAGACGCGGAGACGGAGTGAGCGTGAAAGTCTGGCCGGCTTCGCTTCGTATCCCTGATTACGAATATAGTCGTAACGGCAAGAAACCGTCTTTCATCGCCGTCTCTCAAATTCCACAAAATGATTTTTTTTTTTTACAGTGTAAGCTGT
This sequence comes from Dermacentor albipictus, assembly GCF_038994185.2. NCBI lineage: Eukaryota > Metazoa > Arthropoda > Arachnida > Ixodida > Ixodidae > Dermacentor > Dermacentor albipictus. The sequence goes on from NC_091821.1 coordinate 20,851,460, forward strand.
TACATGCTCATTCAATAGCCATTTCGGCTGGCGTTGGTGTCCGCCGCCTCTTGTGCCGCCAGTGTCCATAGGAGCTATCGCCGGAACTGAGAAAAAAAAACTAATCTCTATCCGGGATCCAACCACGTTCCGCTGCGCGGGAGTCAGCTACTGTACCACCGAGTCACGCCAGCGCTTGCTAGCATGCAGCGAAAAATTGCCCTATAAACGCGTTCTAGCATGTGAGGGGACACGCCATCTTACATGCGCGTCACGTAGCGCCGATACGTGCACACGTTGTATTGCAGTTGCATATTATTACACCGGATAGAACGCCATGTAGCAGATGCGCAAATAGCGGTACAAGGCAGTTAAATAATGTTTGAGGAAGGAAATGCAGTATAAGAAGATGGATGCGAGAAAGCTAGAGAAAAAAATATTTATACATCATGCGCCTGAATAAATCAAGCTGGCTAGGTGATTATGTCACCGGCGCGTTTCAAAGAGGATGACAATAAATCATCATCCCCATCATTGGCATCCTATCGTGCCACTTGCGTTGCAATATGAGATGTGCGCCGCATAGCGTCTATACGCGCGCACTTTGGATTGCAGTTGCATACCATTACACCATGTGACACGTCATGTATCATTTGCATATGTAGCGGTAGGGGGTAGATAAAGCCTTGGGGAAGAAAAAGTAAATATGGAGATGTGTAAATATTCATGTGATGAAAAGCAAATATGACATGCCTGATTAATTCAAGCAGGCTCACTGTACCCTTTCAAAGGAAATGTCATTAAATCATCATCATTGATGTCGCATCGTACCATTTGACGCGCTACGAAACATGCGTGCCGCGTAGCGTCGATACGTGCAAATTTTGCATTGCAGTTCCGTTATATTCCACCAGATGTCCCGACATGTAGCAGTTGCACGTAGCAGTTGCATGCTACGCGTAGCTGAACCTGGTTAACTCAAGCTTGCTAGGTGACTATTTCAGAGCACCCCGTTTTGAAGGGTATGAGAATAAACAATTATCATCATCAACAACATCATCAACGGGCCGTGCCATGCTTCAGGTATGTGACATGTGAGCCATGTACTCAAGATACCTGTGTCTACTCTACGGTGCGCGTCATAGCGTCTTATCGCAAGGTACGAACCGCTACTGAAGACACGAATCGTAGAACTACGCGCGCGGCTAAAACCAGGCAACATCTGGTTCAGCAGACCGCTGTGAAGAGAGCAGCACAAGCCTCAGCGCAAGCCGCGGCCTGCTGTCGAAGCCGGGCGGGCTGGTTAGATCGTGCTCGTGAAAACGACACCAAGAGACTTCGCCGCGAAGACCCTGTAGTTCATGTTCATGAAAATGGCGTTCCTATAGAGCCGCTCTTGCAGCTTACGCTGTGACTGTGCTGCGTGTGCCACGCAGGCCAGTTACTGTATTTTGCTCATTCAAATATGCTTTTTCTGATTGTCTGATACGTCGGCAAATTTTGCGGGCCTCTTCCGTGTAAAGAAAAAAATCCATCGGCAACCGTACTTTTTGCATACCATGTCAAATCACATTATGACGAAATTTCGATAAGGCGAAACAAATTGCCGATTTTATAGACTTCGTTATATCGAGGTTTTTCTGCATATGTGCTCTAGTTTAAGATAGTGAAGATAGCTTGCTTGTAACATGCTACATTTAGGAAAAAAATAATTGTGACGTACGTACAACATAAATTGGTTCCTGGTAGTTTTCATAAATGCGCAATGTTTTCTTTTGTGGCATAATTAGTTTCTTTAGTTAGTTTGTATTGTAGTGCTCCATAGTGATATTTCGTAAAATAAACTCGAAGGGAAGTGTGATTTGTGCTTGTTTAGCTTAAGGAAGACAAACGTTAGGTGGGCAATTTTATACACATTGAATAGTACACACATTGAATAGAATACACATTGAATAGAATAGAATATACACATTGAATACACATAGAATAGTGCGCAGTGGCTAGATTAAGAACATGCGCATTTCAAGCACCGAGAAGTTGTGCTGTTTATTCCCATTTGCATGTTGTCCTTCAAAATTAACAACTATTTCACTACTTAGTTCTTTGTTCAGTGCGGGAAATAGGCCATACGTTGATTTTTCTATATTAGGCTGTAGTGTATTCTGCCTAAGCAAGGCTGAATGTGACGCAAGGTTGGTGTTATCCTTTACATCCAATCCCTTATGTCCGCGTACGTAAAAAAGGAATATTGGTGTCTTGTGCGTATACAATAACTTCATAAGAGCATATCTTAAGAAGCCAACAAACACTGACACCAAGGAGAACATGCGGGAAATTACTTGTGCTTAATAAATGAAATAAACAAACGATCAATAATGTAAATTAAAGTGGACGAAAGAACAACTTGCCGCAGGTGGGAACCGAACCCGCAACCTCTCATTTCGCGTGCGATGCTCTACCAATTGATCTACCGCGGCACCGTTTCGCCATACACTTTCTTGGGTATTTATGTTTCCTAGAGGAACCCTGGGAGTGTTACCCAGCCCCACCACTCACAGACCTTGGCGGCGTACGTGGAACGTCCTTTTTGGCGCAGGCGTCACAAGAACGTGATCTTCTTGGGTGAAGGCAACTGGTCAATAAACCCACACATGCTACCTCAAGGCATCAGTGCTGCCGGATTTGAGACCCTCGTTATGTAATAAACGAGAAGGAAGGGGGTTATAACCGAGGGACCCGATTTTTACTAGATCATAAGAAGCCAACAAACAGTGTCACCAAGGAGAATATAGGGGAAATTACTTGCGCTTAATAAATTAAATAAAGAAACGATAAATGAATGGAATTTAAACTGGAGGCAAAAACAACTTGCCGCAGGTGGGAACCGAACCCACAACCATCGCATTTCGCGTGCGATGCTCTACCAATTCAGCTACCGCGGCACCGTTTCCCCATCCACTTTCTTTGGTGTTTATGTGTCCTAGTAGAACCCTGGGAGCGTTAGCCAGCGCCACCACTCACAGACCTTGGCGGCGGACGTGGAACGCCCTTTTGGCCGTAGAATGTTTTTTCAACCACTTTAATTTGCATTAATTTATTGTTTCTTTAATTCATTTATTAGGCACAACTAATTCCCCTATGTTTTCCTTGGTGTTAGTGTTTGTTGGCTTGTTATGATATGACTAATAAAGATCGGGCCGCTCGGTTAACTCTCTTCCTTCTCGTTCATAAGAACATGGTATACCTACAATATCGTTATTGCATACAAGAAATAAAAACCGTCCTAATATTGACCCCGGTGGAACTGTGGAACCTTAGCGCATATGCTGTTAATGTTTGGTACGACTTGATGCCGGTGATGCAATAGTTTTATTTGGTTCCAGTACGACTCCCCGCAGGCTATACCTGTTAAGCCTGTAATTTTTCTAATGTGTTAATAAATGTCACGTGTGTATTTATTTCGCTATATCATTTTCGTATCCTAGTTGTCACATACGCTCAGCGGCATACACAGGGCGTTTCATGTACCCCACTGCTGCTGCTTCCTCGATACAGCCTACCCAATATATGTATTTGTTTCACCTGTCTGAACCCGCCGTGGCTCCTTAGTGGCTATGATGTTTTTAGCTGCTAAGCGCGAGGTCGCGGGTACGAATTCCGGCCACAGCGGCCCCATTTAGATGGGGCCGAAATGCGAAAACACCGATGTACTTAGATTTAGGAGCACGTTAGAGAACCCCAGTTGATCCATATTTCCGAACTCCCCCACTGCAGCATGCCTCATAAACAAACAGTGGTTTTGGCAGGTAAAGACCCCATAATTTATATTTAAATTTTCACCTGGCGGAGTACTATATAATAACGTACGAGGCAACAAACACAATCAGAACATTTAACTTTTACACGTCCTTTCATGAAATCTGTATGAGAATACACAGTTGGCCCTACGAGAAATCTCTCTGCAATGTCTCCTACAACACCAAATCAACATATTTTCATCATCAGTCTATTTCATATTCACCGCAGGAGGAGGGCCTCTTCTGTTACCCTAATGGTCCAACGGTTATCTAACCTGCGCATTGCACGACTTGCCAAGCTCCATTTTTAGAATATGGGCTATAGCCGTTTGCTCTCTGATACAAATTGATCTCTTTCTGTCTATTAACGTTATGCCTAGCATTCTTCGCTCCATCGCTCTTTGCGCAGTCCTTAACTTGGTCTCAAGCCTCCTTGTCACTCTCCAAGTATCTGCCCCCTATGTCAGCACTGATAAAATGCACTTATTGTACACCTTCCTTTTCAATGATAATGATAAGCTTCCAGTCAGGAGCTTACGATATCTGCCGTATGCGATTCAACCCATATTTATTCTTCTATGAATTTTCTTCTCAAAATCAGGTTTCCCTGTGAATATTTGACCTCGGTAAACGTACTCCTTGACAGAATCTAGAGGCTGACTGGCGATACTTAACGCTTGTTCCCTTGCTCATCTATTAATCATTATCGCCATCTTCTGCATATTAATCTTCTACCCCACTCTTTTACTCTCGCTATTAAGGTCCTCAATCATTTGTTGCAACTCGTCTGAAGTGTTGCTCAGTAGAACAATGTCATCGGCAAAGTGAACGTTGCTGAGATATTTGCCGTAAATCCTTACTCCTAAGCCTTACCAGTTTAATAGCTTGAATATTTCTTCCAAGCACGCAGTGTCTAGCATTGGAGTCATTGTGTCTCCTTGTCTGACTCCTTTCTTTATAAGTATCTTCCTACTTGTATTGTGTAGATTGAAGGTAGTTGTGGAATCTCTGTAGATATTCCCCAAGGTATTTACGTCAGCGGTCTGTACTCCTTGATTACGTAATGCCTCTATGACTGCTGGTATCTCTACTGAATCAAATGCCTTTTCGTAATATATGAAAGCCATATAGAGAAGCCTATTGTATTCTGCGAATTTATTGATTACATAAATAATAACATGGATGCGATCAATTGTAGAGTATCCTTTCCTGAAGCCAGCCTGTTCCCTTGGTTGACTAAAGTACAGTGTTGCCCTTATTCTATTGGAGATAATTTTGGTAAATATTTTATACAATACAAGAACTAAGCAAATGGGCCTATAAGTTTTGAATTCTTTAACGTCTACCTTTTCTCCCTTTACTCCTTTCCTGATAAAAGGTGTTCTTTATTCGAAGCTTATTCCTCTCTGGGAATTTTACCAGCATTTCTCCTCTAGCGTTCCTAGAATCGACGCCTTAGTTACCAATTGCTTGTTCAACAGCCTTCTATTTCCCCACTTCTGCATTGAAGTCGCCCATTACTACAGTATACTGAATTTGCACTTTTCTCACGGCTAATTCAACATCTCCATAAAACTGATCTACTTCCTCATCATCACGACTGGAATTGGAGCGTAGGCTTGTACTACCTTTAATTTATACCTACTATGAAGTTTGATTACGAATACTGCTGCCCTCTCGTTAATGCTGTAGAATTTGTGAATGTTGCCCGCAATGTCCTTATGGATTAGGAGTCCTACTTCGAACTGCATCTTATTTGGTAGTCCTTTATAGCAGAGGACGTTGCCATTTGTCAGCACTGTATAAGCTTCAACAGTTCTTCTAACTTCACCAAGGCCGATGACATCCCAAACAATACCAGACGGTTCCTCAAAGTCCTGCTACGCTAGCCTCACTCGACAGAGCTCGGCTTGTTAGATACGGGACCTTTTCCTGAGCCTCCTTCGAGTTCACGAGACCACATCGAATCGCGCCACAGCTAATTAAGGAGCGCAGAAGCACGTATACCACATTCCCGAGGAGCGGCACGTGCAAACAAGTTGGCGGCCCCCACCTCGTACGCCGGATCTGGAGCTATTCACAGCTTGACTCTTCCTGAAAGTGTAGTGAGAGCCTGGCACTGCTCCAGGTAACGTGGGTCCCGAAGCAAGACGGCTGTAATGCACCGTGAAGGCCTGGCAGCTATCGCCCCATCCGCCTTTGTGAGGGCATTTGCAAGCCAGCGAGGCAATACCGCAGGGAGAAGTAAGCCCTCGGACAATTAAAGACCAAGGAGCGACCCTCTCCACCTGGTTTGACACAATCGCACGGGCGCCTACCACTGGCCGAAAATGACGACACCTGAGTGGGCTCGCCGATTGGCCGAAAATGGCGTCACCTGAGCGGGCTCGCCGATTGGCCGAACGTGACGTGTCTTCGAGATACCGAAGGGCTTAAAAGCCCGAGACCGGGAGTAGCAAGGGAGCATTCCTTGATTCATCTCTTTCGAGCTTCTTGCCACGGGCCGCAGCGTCCGAGTTGCTGCCGGCCCTTAATGACTCTATGACTGTTAGTTTCTTGGTCGTCTCACTCTAAATAATGTAAATAAACCTCCAGTTTTTCATCCCGGCATCCTCCTCAACTCTTACAGGCTGTTAAAGGTTGACAGGGTCAGTTTCCATTGGGGGCCTGCCCGGCCAAGAGATTGTTAACACCCTCTGCTGCGTTACAGGTCTGACTGCCGCCTTGGACAGATGCTCTGCAGCTGCTGGAGACTCAGGGCCATGGGTTATTTGTTGGAATCATCAGGAAGGTAGTGGCCGAATAGTGCACCAGGGAGGAGAAATCCTGTTCTGGTGAGGGAGTGTCTTTCTTCAAGCTAAGTGGGCCTTTATAATTTGGTTGTAGCTGGATTAGTAAAGCCTCACTCGCTCTCGGCATCTTTTGCCGGTGTCAGGCGTCACTCCAATCCTGCAGGTATATTTTGCCCTTCCGCTAAAAGTGGTTTCAGAATTTGCAGTAACTACTGACAATATATAGTGCGTAACTTCTCCAGTGAAGGGCCATGTTAAGCGGCCTATCAATGATTCTTGTTACAACTGTTCAGTAAATAAAATTGGGAACAAATTAATCATGAAATCGTTTTAATGACACGAATGGATCAATTTAATGGTGTTATTACTGGAACAATATATATTGCCCGTGTGCCCGTCTCGCAGGTAAGTGCACATTTAGAGATTCAACAACAACAAAAAAGAAAATCTTTCCCTCACCAACCTGCCAGGGAAACTAGAACGCGTTGACCAGTGCGTCTAGTAATGAGCAGCCTACAATAATCCATACAGACCGCCGGCTCGCGATAAGCCAACCGACGATTCACAGCTGTAACTGATGCGGCTGCCGATAATTTTTCTTACAGCCTACGCCAGGTACTGTTAAAGAACAGCATAGAAAAAAGACAGGCACCGAGTGAGCGAAGTAATGGCGCCTTTCCGAGACATCGACCAGCCGTCTCCAACGCCGCTTCAGTCCAGACGCGGCGTCCTCGACCCTCAGTCTGCAGCCAACTGCCGTTCATCTGCAATCCTTCCAATCGATGACGCTCTCCTCGCGTGCTCTCTCCTCGAGCTAAGTGCGCGTTCAGGCGGAGTGACAGCCAATCTACACGCTGGCAGTGCAGGTCAATTGTGCGGTCAACTGTAAATGCAGTTAAGGCTTTGGAATCGAGACAGACCCTCTTTCTCTCTCGGTGGTGCTCTCTTGTGGCTCTCCGCCGTATTCCATCGAGAAGAGCAGCGGCGACTACAGTGGCGAAAGAGGTTACTTTTCTCGATTTGTGGCTTTCGGGGAGAGAGAGTGTAAGGCAGTACCTTGTTTTTTTATGTTTTTACTTTCTTTTCCGTATAGTTTATTTTCCTCATCCATCACGGACAGTTCGTTTCCTTTTAGTCTAGCTTATTCATCAACCACACGTAAGGTACTCTCAGACTTCTGTGACTCATCTTCTCGTCCAATAAATTTCGGTGAGTGCATGCCGTCCTTTTGTGCGCTCGGCCTTGATGCGTTCGGTTATATCTATTCATTGCGTCATTGGTTGCACGAACCTGATACAAGCCACGAAGCCGTGCTCCCTGACAACGCCGAGACCTAGCACTGCCTCGTAGTCTCGGACCTATAGTTCACCTTCGTTTATTTTTCAATCTCTCCTATTTATTTTTCCTGATAACTGCTGCATCTCACGTGCCGCTTTGCAACGTCCACAATGCTTTAACGCCAAGAAAGCGCCGCACTCGCGTGCGTTCCAAAGTTAATATTGCGACAGCAATCATATGGACGCTCTAGGCGCATTTCTGCCGTTGGCGTCGCTGTTATGTTTCATATAATGTCCAAGGGCGATGACACCGTCGCCACGCGCCTTACACACTATATACGAGTTACAGCTTGCCCCAGGAAAGGGAGGTGAGTAGGAAGGAAGTGCGCCGTCTTCCGTCGCGCGCGAAGCGTACAACGTTGCAATGCAAAAGGAAGAGGGGAGGGAATGGGCGGCATTCCACCCCTGCTGTGAGTGCGTACGTGGCGGCTGCGCCCGGTCACGCGGCCGTATCTTTAGAGCGATCTGCGTTGGGGTCAGAGTCTACGTGCGTCGACGGCTCGTAGCTTTATGCGTGATGTGTGCGCTTGGCGCTCAGTTTGCATTGACGCGACAGACTGCACGAAGGTCACTTCGCTCACTGCTGCTGCCGCATTTCCTTACGCCAAAGTTTCGACAGCGAGTGAACGCGGTCAGCGAGTGTAATGTGCTCACGTTTGCGGTGCACGCTGACACCATGTTCGTTAATTTAGTTAGCAAGCGAATGTTTACAAGTTGGCAGGGCAAATAAAAGCGCTATCCTTACTTCATATGCCTGTCTGCTAATTTGCTATAGCAATTGATGGTTCGCTTTGTAGTGAAAACGCGCCTTTTTCAAAAAGCAGTCGAAGACCTAGACTGATTCCTGAAGTTTGTAAGTCAGTATGCTAAGCTTGCAAACATACGAAACTACTAGGGTTACATCTGCGTGCACGCTATAAACAAATTAGGTCGAGTTACTAACAAATGCACACGTGCCAAAATGAATACGATGAGTTTATTTGCAGCCTTTTTTATTTTCCTCTTGAGCAAAATTTGCAAATTTCTGGAACATCACGACACAACTAGATGGAAGGAATACCAAGAAACTAGGACAAGGGCTGCACTTCGAAATAATAGTCGTGTGAAACGACGGAAAAGTATGCACGCTTTATGAAAATAAAAACCGAATATACCGTCCTTTCACACAGCAACTACCATGAAAACAAATTCAAAAGCGAATAAGGGCCGCTAAAAGGCTACTACCCTTTGCTATAAGAAGCTGCAGTAATTACAAAAATCACCATCGAAGCACTCCATACAGATGGTTAACCAGCGAAGGTGAAACATGCGGCCCCAATGTTTATCAGTCGGTTAATCCTGAATGTTCGTTAAACGACACACTGGTAGGCTGCCGGGTCCTCGGTACGCAGTTGGTGCTGGCGCTCGGCTGCACGAGCCCCTTCTTGTGACCGGGCTGCAGCAGGGGCATGGCGTAGACGAGTTCGTTCCCGCTTCTGTTCCCGGCGTTGCTGTTGGAAAGCTACCTGCTCTTCAGGAGTACGTATGACGCGTGGCCTGCCCATTTCGGAGCTGGAGAGAAACAGATGCGCGCGCGCTCGGCTGCCACGGAGAGAAACGACGTCACTACTGGCGCACCTAATGCGACATGACCTATATAGCACAAGGCCTTATCACTCCGACCATGACTTCATGTTACCTGGCCCAACTGTCATAGAATCTAATGGGTATGCTCCCGAGCAGGCAACAGTGATTTTGACGTCGCCGCTTTCATCACGGCAGTCTTGTCACTGGAAATTTCTGGCCACGTAGCGTGACAGCATGGATTGGAGTATGCAGGCCTTGCGCTACCTATAGGTGGTCTTGGCTTATCGGGTGCCTCTATTTCTCTCTTTTTTTCTCGCATGTGCATGTGGTTGCGGTGGAGTTTTCGGCGTACAGGCGACCGACGGACGAACAGACGGACAAATCGGCAAGCCATATGCAGCTTGGCTGTAAAATATTGGAGGTTATTGGCAAGAAAGGCTAAGTAGTGTAAGGAAAATGAATGAGGCACTCGCATGGGGATTTGTTGAGCCTTACACCGTATTCGGAAGAGCTAAAGGCATCGCAGAACGACAGAATCTGGTGTTCACTGTGCATTTCCCCTCCTATTTCGTTAACCGCCGCGGGGGCTTAGCGGCTATGGTGTTTCGCTGCTAAGCACAAGGTCGCGGGATAAAATCCCTGCCGCGGCGGCCGCATTTCCAGGGGGCCTCAATGCAAAATGCCTGCGTCCCGTGCATTGGGGGCACGTTAGAGATCGCCCGGTGGCAAAAATAAATCTGGAATCAGCCACTACGGCATGCTGTATAATCAAATGGTGATTTTGGCACGTTAAACCCCATAATCCAATCCTTTTTGCTTATCTTGCCGAGAAATACGGGACACATGAGGTGAAGATGATGATTTACTGGCAATCCCTTTGCAACACGGCGTTTACAAATCGTCACCTAGCCTCCTTGAGTTAATCAAGTCGGCCACATTTCATTTTCATTCAAGCATTGTGTATACATCACTTAAATCTTTTTTTCTCTTCCTCGAGGCTTCTCCATCTAGCTTATACCGCTACCTATGCCTGTAGCCGATCCGCTCGTATCAATCTCTTCCCTGCTTTTATTGCGATAGCAATTATATGGACACTCCAGGCACGTTTCTGCCGTCGCCGTCACCGTTATGTTTCATATAAAGTCCGACGGTGATAACGCCGCCGCCGTGCGCCCCGTGCTGTAGATGCAAGTGAAAGCATGCGAGGGGAGTCGACAATGGCGGCTGAATATCGCCTGCGCGAAAGGAAAGAAAGCGGGGAGGGGGGGGGGGGGGGGGTGGAGGGGAAGCGCGCCGTCTTCCGTCGCGCGCGAGGCACTCAACGTTTTGACGCACCGGGGAAAGGGAAGGGGAGCGCCGTTCTGCTCAGGCTACAACTGCGCATGTGGCGGCTGCCCGAGATCGCGCGGCCCTATCATGAGAGCGATCTGCGTTCGCTGCTCGTACCTTCGTGCGTGCTGTGTGTTTTCGGCACTCACTTTCCGTGGAAGCGATAGACAGGACGACAGTCACTTCACTCGCTGCGGCTGCTGCGTTTCCTAACGCCAGCAATTTCACAGCGAGTGTCCGCGGTCATCGAGTGGGATGTGCAGGTGTTTGCTGTGCACGCTGACACCATGCTTCTTATTTAGTTAATAAGCGAACGTTTACAAGTTGCTATCTTCCTGCGACTTGTTTTCACCAATACTCTAAACGTCTCTTGCTTATCTGAGCTGCTGATCAGTTGATGCTTCCATCCACTTTAAATCGAAGAGCTCCTGGAAGGTAAACCTTACCTATCGGTCTCACTGGGTGTATACCTTCGTATTCCATGAGGATGTGCTGAGTTGTCTCCAGAATAATGGTGCAGCAGACACATACCTTATCTTGCTGCGAATTTTCGTTCTAGTATGTTTTTATAGAGAAGCTGTATACAGCTAGAGTACCGTTCATTTTTTGCTTCATGAACAAAAACTGTCACCATCAATGGCTCATACCCCCGTAAGCATTCATACTCCCGTAAGCAAGCAAAAAATTCAATGGCTCATAGCCCCGTAAGGCAGAGGCTACAAGCGCTCAGCAAAGTGAAGCGAACACTGCTTAAATTCTTTCTAATTCCGCGTACAACATAGAGAACAGAATACCGAAAAGTGCCATCATCAATGGCTCATACCCCCATGAGCAATGCCTCATACCCCCGTAAAGAAGTAAAAAATACGACTCACAGTAACGTGTGGTTCATGGCTACTCACTTTGCGTGAATTACCTGCGATGCCACTACCTCTGCTGTCGTTGTCGGTTATTTCAATGTGGATGTGTCGGTACCTAAAAGAGAGCTGTTTAAGCGTTCCATGTTGCAGACATATTCCTTGCGATGCCACACCGATCTCGCCCAAACGACCACCCAGTGGCGTATGTGCATCGATATGACTTTATCAAAAGACGTGATTGCAGTTGCGAGTGAAATAATGACCACCAGTCAAGAGAATACATGAGTGTGCGTACCTTTCGTCAAGATGACCACCCATCAAGACAATATATGATTTCGTACCTTGTTCAAAATTATGCGTCACCTCCGTGTCGTGTGCTAAACAGCTTCGCTGGTCAACCACCTTCACAGACTGGAATGGCTTATGATTTTGTTCTCAGGCAACTAGCTCGAGCCTCAAAAGTGAAGGTACTTCCTTCAGTGTTATCGTATAGATTTTTCCTTCTAATTTCTTTCTTCCCATTCTTTTAAATCTGCATGCTCTTTTTTGTTTCCATTCTTTGCGTCCAATTTATTTTCTTTGTTTCGCTCATTTCTTTTTTGATGGCTCCCGGTTCTCTATTTACCCTTTAAGTTAACCTGTACTTGCATGCCCAACTTTCTTGGCCTCTTCCTTAATTCTGGGTCCACCCTTTTGAGTTACAGTACGTGTGCCACTTAGCCGCCGACTTATTAGCATCCATGTTTTTAAGTCCTTCTTCAAAACTAATTATGCTTTTCGCTTCTCTATCTTCATATCAAACCCAACCTATATTCTGCACTGTCTCATTTGTCGCTTTACCGTGGTTTCCCAATGACAACTAGCGTAGCGATCTTTGGTTAACTTGCAACCGTCACAAGATATCCAATTTTAAGCACAGAATGGCATTTGCGAACGTTAGCGCTGGCACCATTACTCCCTTTCCAGAGTCCACTCACCACCTCATAATAGTGTAGCCCCAATTTACCCTATGTTTCGTTACTGATGCATTTCATTTCCCCTATATGTTTAGATTACCTTGGTGGGTTCATGTCTTTCCTTCGTTTATATATACGCCCAGGAATTTATTGGTGCGCGACACGCCCAGTGATCGCTCTGGGTGGTCGTGCACGAGAAGCTGTGTAGCTGAAAGGGCACCACACCTAGCAAATGTAATCTCTCTAAACAAACGCCACGAGAACTTAGGGTTTTAATAATATTTAAAGAAAATGCCTGATTCGGAACGCCTCCGCAAAGTTTCAGCACGCTGGTAAGAACGCTCTAGGTTCCTGAGCAGCCTGATTACTTTAATGGGATTTAATAGTTGAGCTGCAGTCTGGTTGTTTCAACAACCAGACTGCTCAGAAGAGTAGAACATCATGACAGTTTTTTAACTTTCTGCAAATGCTTCCAAAAGGATGGTTATTCAATATAAACTAAATACTCAGTAAAGGAGAGAACATAGACAATACCCGTTCACTGAGCCGGCTGTTCTATTCTCTGCCTCGTCGTCGTCTCGCCCTCGCTGTGCGAGTGCCCTAGACCAGGTGCCCTTGGTGCTCACATGTAATTTGTAACTGCGCTTTTTTGGGGGCTAACATTTTTACGTACACTGCCCGACGAACCCCGTGTGGAGAGCCACGCAGAGAGGGCGCTAGGCATCTTACGCGGCTTATGCGCCGCAGTGCTGAACATGCGTAGGAGCTCAAGAAATACCACACTGGCAAGCGCTGCACAGCACGTGAAGGGCTCACAACACTCGCCTAGCTTCACCCGTTCAGGCGGAGGCTTTTTTATGCGTAAACAGTTAAGCCGGTTAAGCGCCTCTGTTTCTCGAAGCCTTAACAAAGCTTCTTTTCTCGGAGCAAGCAAAATTACATCAGCAGACGGCGCACAAAAGAATTAGTGTAAAGTCGTATATCGCGCTACGAAGAACGCCTACATCGACAGAAGCGTTTCTCTCGCAATGCCTTTGTAGCGCTATCGTTAGCTTCAAGCGCTGCCTGAGGGAAAATGGGAACGCTGCTGCAAATATTACGATAATTCCTGTAGTATGCAAATAACGGGGAACTCAAACGCATGAGTGCATTCTCATGCTTATGAAGAACGGGTTTTCGTTCTCTAGTGCTAGGTAACAAGGCAAGAAGAGGAGCGTATAAGCAAATGCAGAACACGTCTTTGGTTCAATAGCAAATAAACTCGCTCTCTTTCAGGATAATACACTTGAAAACTGGCAAACAAATTTGTAGAAAATACAAAGCACGCAAAGGAAGTCTCCTTTAGGATGTGAAGGTTTTCCGCCTCCCTAAACTGTTTGGGATGCTTCCCAACCAGATCTTACCATTACGAAAGCGGTAGACAGGCTTTATGACGGCTTAGTTCTGCGACATTGGCAGGTTTCGTACAAGGTCTGCGTGTAATGCATAAGCTACTAAATTGGTGATAATTAGAACTGTTCCATAGAACACAAGATACTTTCTAAGATTTTGTCCTAACTAAGTTGTTCTGTGTAAAGGTAACTCAGTAGAAAACCAAGAATAAAAAAGGGCTCCAATCAGAAATGATAACGTCATGCCAAATGTAAGTTATGTGAGGATAGATGAGCCACCCTAGAGCATATACTCTAGGACTGCGAAATAGTACAGAGAAAAATTGCAGTTACCCCGGATCAACTAGGCGCACGGTGGAGAGCCGCATTGACTAGCTCAGATCTCCAGGACTAAGTTCGGGCCATCCAGCAAGCCCAGGAAGCTAGCGAGAGACAAGATCTCTCTGCTGCCCCCGCCGCGGGCTAGACCCAGGCCATCAATTTGCAGGATATTCAATAAAGTTATCGCACACAATCCGCACTGTGACTGTCGTTGGCAAGTGCAGCTGTAGCCTCACCTGATCCGATAGACCAACTTGACGTAGCGTTGAACTGGGTCCTACAGAGCCTGAGCATGACGCCGTTGTGCATATTGACGTTGCTGTTCCCTTCGCCACTCATCGCTTCCTGTCCATGACACTTATATTCCCTGTTAACTCCTATAAGGTTCTCTTCTTCACGCAGATTCAGCACTAGCGAACCGTTGTAATCCGTATATCTGTCTAAATCATCCATTTGTGCTTTCATATATCCCACTGATATTACCTGGCATGATTACTTGAACTCGTCCGTATCGCTTGTAATGCAATCAACCAATTCCTTATTTTATTCTGTTAAGTCACGAATTATGGTATTTTGCAGGGAAAGTTTTAGAACTTGCAGATATTCATGTTTTAGGTGCCCAGAGTCCGAAGGAAAAAATTCACCTCTCTAGGAACATTATTATGCAAATTCAATTGCGTCCTCATGTGGAGACATCGTGACTAAATACTAACTTCATTTCGCAAGTGCGCTTTGCCAGTTTACAAAAATGAGGGCAATTATCTATTGGAGGTTGTGCGAGTGGTGCATCACCTGGTTCACAGGTTGCGATATTCGAAGAAACAGTCCTTCTCAGCATTGATGCACAGGAAAACATCGCATTTCCGACAGTGGCCTGGTCTTCGCCACACACTTCTCGTACTTCCACTGTTACGGAAATGGCGACTGGACTTGCTGGGCCCAATGGTCCTTCGCACCCTACCGCGCACGATCGCATCATGTTTAGAGCAAGAACGGTGACTCAAAATGAGTTATTCAGAAATGACATCAAAAGAAACAATGCTAAATCGCAGCGCGGACAGATTGCTCAAATACAAAAACAATGGTCCGTGCTGCTTCTGCGGCATCAGGTTCACCCGAACGAAATTGTATTGATATGATAGCAAACTAGGAGCCACTCATATCGGGACAACCATTAGACGACGCGACATAATTGCTAGACCAATGTCGTTCATTTGACGGCCCGGTGAGCGTTCACAATCTTCAGGATCCGATAGCGAGTACGGCGATTTGTCCCACATTTAAATGTTGTAACCACTCAAAATTAAAAGGAATACTAAATAACACAGTTTAAGTCGTCGACCGTGCACTACATAGCGCAAGACGTCCAGAAAGTGTCGGTAGATTTAAATTTTCGCGCGGTGTCTATGGGTCGCCGGCGTGGTCATAAAAGATTGAGGGAGTCACGGTGCCTCCCAATAGAGACGCGGATGGAAACAGGGTCGAAACTATTCAGTAACGGAACCATGAGTATTGAGTAACTGTTTTTGATTAAAGGTAGCCCTTTTTTTACATAAAACAGGGTGTTTTAATTGTTCTGAATTATTGAGGCTGTTGTACAAGAGAAATTTGAACAGCGACAAACCAGAGGTTCCGCCAAACATTGGGGCGTCCGTCTTCAAACATATTTTTCCTCAGTAGGGTTTTGCCGCTTCATATCAGATGGCGATCATTGCGTTTATGTGTGTCTCGAATATTGACCGCACCAGTGTGAAGCGTGACTTTTTCTCTTACTAACGATGAAAGCAATGAAGGAAGTCGTGCCGTCATAAGGAGACACCGTGTCTGAAAGGGTTATCTCTGTCATCACTACCTGTCCAAAGGTCACCTACTCCCAGCCACGCCTTTTTGCTTGCCGTGTGCCGGTAATCCATAAAAACTCCTTACATGTATCTAACCAGTTGTTCTGTAGCAGCCTTCCCATACAAAACTGACGACAACAGGCTTTTATTCAAGTCTCGTAGATGTGTATCCGTCAAGGCGTACACGCTAGTCGCTTCGTCAAACCAGAACGTTCCGAAACCCAGTACACTTAAACAGAATAAATTCCACACAATACCCAGACACGAGCTCCAAGCTCTGCAAACATGAACATGCAGACATAGCACACATCTTATTGAAGTGCACACAGATCAAGTCAGTATATGTAGAGGACAAGATAGAACCGGACCTTCTCGAGGACCGATGGCTCAGCGCTCTGATTAGCTCGGGACTACACGGCTATCCAGCGGGCCCGGGCAGCGATGTAAAGGCTATGCCTCACCGCACATAATGCCCGGGTGGCCTGAGCCCGGGCTGGCAACCTCGCAGGTCATTTTTCCATTAAGGTTTTGTCCGTCCATCCATCGCTTCGTCATTCAGCAGCGTTTGAATTTCGAGCCATTTTTTCAGCTTGCTACCAACCAGCATGTTTCTGTACCAATTTTACTTTCGCTATTCTTTTCCTTTGTGCCTCTCTTCCTAACTGCTTGTGGCCTAATTCTGCCCATTACTGGTGTGTCGCTACAGTCAACAATTATTCTTCTTTCCCGATTGCCTGGAGCCCGTAAAAAAAAGCTGAAATCATCACCGCGAATTGACGCGAAACCGGTGTCGCTACACTTTCGCTAAAATGTGTCCTACCACGCACGAAAGCACATTCGCGACCTGCTCTGTGCACTTGTCGGTTGATGTCAATAACCGTAAACTTCATTGCCTTAGCTAGCGTCCAAATTTCCAGGTTTACTACAAGCACTGCCTTTTCAATTGCATACGCCTGTTTCTCCACCGCTGGCCCCGTGCACACTGCGATTTGTACTTCCTTTAAAAATTGCTCCGGTTGGGGATCCCTCTGGCTATTTGCTTCGCGATCCCTGCCCTTCATCCTTGCAGTACGTCAATCACTCCGCGCATTATTAGCACAACGTGCTTATCCTCCATTGTCTTCCTCATACTTAGCTTTCGCTATCACCATCCTAATTGGCTTTCCCGGAAGCGCGCTAACCTGGCCTCGTTCGCCTGCACCTACCCCCCTCTCTGTTATCGCCGGTTCGACTTTACGTATGTTGAAATCCCTAACAATGACAACTGAGCGCTTTTCCTCCTCCTCGCCGCCGAAAGCTCCAGCCGCGGCCGGCACGTCAGTGGCAGCCCCTTCGTGGCCACCACTGAGGTTCGGGCCACTGCTTTCCGGCATGGTGGTAGCCGCCTGCTTAGCTGTTCTCACTTCGGAGCCAGCGCCGTTCGCGGGGGCCGCATCGAAGCGTTCACCATTGCTTTGCGGAATGTTGGCCCTCAGCTTCAGTTCTACGTTAGCTACTTTCTTTCCTACTTCCTTCCCTTACATTCGTTCACTCTTGAGTTCCTTTTCTAGCTTTCCAACCCGCTTAGACAGCTTTTTCTTCTCCTGCTCTAGACGGTCTAGCCGCAACCCAAGCACACATCGTACAGATAAAAGCTGCAGTAGTCGCTTCGCCTACTAACTCAAACCGCGTTTCTTCGAAAGCGTAACAGCGCTCGTATTCAGAACAACGCACGCGTGGGTTTCCCTAGTGCCAGTCATCATCTCGTACTAACAAGGCGCAGTACAAAGTAACCCTACTTTTTGAAAAAAAAATACAATTCTTCGTTAGCTACTTATATCTAAGCAGAAACCCTCAGAAACTGAAAAGCAAGAAAAATAGTTTATAAAGGTTGCTCGGCTAACATAACCTTAAAAAAAAACAAATGATGTATATCTAAAATTAAAAAAAAAGGAAAACCTTGCTTTCGCACGCTGCTTCTTCTCTGAGAAGTCTCCTCCTATATATATCGACATGTTTGTTCTCTTCGGTGCCACTCAAGTGAGGTAGAGGTACACAGCGCCAAATAAAGCCCCTTGATAATATGAAAATAGCGACACTCTCTTCCTCGCGGAGCTTTCCTCCTAGATTCTCCTCGCTCGCCGGCTGCACACGGCACGCTTTTTCTCCTGCGCGCCCGTGTTCGCGCCGCAGCATTCTATGGGGGCGTGTAATTTTGGGCCAGTTGCGTGCCGCAGTGGTGTTGAAAGTTTTGACCAAGGTGATAACAGCATCGATAATGCTGAAGGCAACGCTTATAAGAAGGTTGGTATTTTCTTAAAACCGTATGAACAGGGTACATTGATGTAAAAGAAGTTTTGAGGCGAGTTCTATATCCCAGAAAATTTTTCTGCCATATGAAGAGATGCTTTACTTCGTGCGTCTGATCTAGTATTGCTTGCGGCACATCCCTTTGTGTATGGCTTGTTAAGCGAAAGCCTTAGATCTGTTTGAAAGTCACGTTGTGAGCTACAGAAAATATCTCGTGAGCGAAGGAAAGCAGGAAACGAACCAAAGCATCTGCAGCTGTGTAAAGAGGTGATTATTGATTAGCAAAGTTAAGTTATGATTGATTAGTGATTGGATTAAAGTAATTCACTTGTACTAAGTAGGATTAAGGTGCATTAGGATAATTAAGGTGGAATAAATTAGATGAATGTGAATTAATGTGAACGAAGGTAGATTAAGGTGCATTACGGAGGTGATTGTGGATTAGGGAGGATTAAAGTAAATGAAGGATGGGTGCATTAAGGATGGTTAGGGACATTAGGGAGGATTAGGGTGGATTTATCTTCCTTGCGTGTTCATTATATAAACAGAAACCCACCCCTTATTTAATGCCCCCAAAAACGGACCTTTAGGGTAATAAAACTGAGCTAAACGGAAATAAAATGGATAAAGGTGGATTAGGCTGGATTAAGGAGGAATAATGTGCATTCAGGAGGATTATGGTGGGCTAGGGTCGACCAAGGAGAATGAAGGTGGATTATTGTGAATTAAGGTGGGTGAAGGTACGTTAACGAGGATTAAGGCCGATTAAGGTGGATGAATGATTAGCATGGATTAAGGCTTTTTACAATAGGCTTTACAACCTTAATCCTCCTCCATCCACCCTAATTGTCAGTCCTTGTTCACGCACCTTATTCCTCTTTTATACACCCTAATCGGTCTTAATGCTCCTTCATCAAGCCTTATTCGCTTCAACCATCCTAATCCACCTTAATGCTCCTTCATCAACCTTGACATTTCATACACCTTAATCCTTATTCATGCAGCTTATTCCACCTTAACCCTGCCTAATACACCCTAATCCACATTAATCTACCCTGATCCATTCTAATCGGTCTTAATCTTCCTTTATCAATCCTAATCAACCTTAATCCTCTTTCATCCACCTTGATCCTCCATAACCTTAGTTCATACACCCTTATCTACCCCAATGGGCCTTAATACTCCTTTAACAACCCTAATTCAGCTTAATCCATCTTAATCCGCCCTAATCCTCCTCCATCCATCTTAATCCTCTTTCGTACACCTTAATCCTTATTCATGCGCCTTAACCCACCTTTATACAGTCTAATCCTCCTTAATACACTTTAATCGGCCTTAATAATTCCTAATTCACCTTATTTCAATCGCTAATGAATCATTAGTTAACATGGCTAATCATTCTCTTATACAGGGGCGGAAATGCTTTCGGTCGCCTCTGGCCTTCCTTGGGTCAAGTGATATTTTCTGTTTATAACGCCACCTTGAAACAAAGATCTAAGGGCTTTGATCTTAAAACTTTTTTTAGGGATTGCATTTATTGTATCTGACTAACGCACAGATCAACGTAATGTAGAAATAAAAGCTTAGTTGGCGCTAAAGTCCCTTGATAATTTGAAAGTAGTGCCACTCTTTGAACTCCGCCACCACCGCGCGACCTCCTCGCCACCTCCTCGCACCTTGCGTGCCTCACCGTGGCAGCCCCTTTTGCCTCCGTTTTTCTGCACGAAGATTATTCTCCCTGCCGCTGCCCTTGGAAATTCGCCGATCTTGCGTTTTGATTGTGTTTTCCTTTTTCGTTCTCGCCATTTTTCTCCTCGGCTCGGCTGGTTCCGCGCTTTAGGTCGGCGCTGTCAACGTTGTACGATGTGTTTCCTGCTCTATGTGCTAGCGCTATGCCGTGCTGTTGCGCATATAACAGCAGCAAAAAGCCTGAAGATGGTTATTCCGTTTTTATGATACCACAAGGAAAGCGTAACGGCTTGCGCAGGAAGCAGTGGCTACATAACTTTCGCCGAAAGAACTTTCTTCCGACAAAGAACAGCGTTCTTTGCTAGCTGAGGCATCTTTCTTATTGCTCGTAGCAAATCGTTACGTAATGCTGCATTTTTTTTTCATTCTTCCGGCCTCGTCACCGGCGTTTTTGTTGCGGCAGTTTGTACGTTCCAAAAAATGCGACTGTCCTGAGTATGGTTAATATTCTGCGGCGGCTCCATCCCCTCGCACGTCGCGAACTATAGTTATTCAGTCGGAAAAGCAGCACTATAAATTCTGCTTTTCGCTGTGAATAATTATGTGCGAAGATACAGCTTCTCGATCGCACTTTTCGCGATTGTTAGGATAAGCTGCCTGTTTTACTGCAAATTGAAATAGCGGCTTGTAGAGGAGCTATTGTTTCTAGCTTACGTCGATCTGTGCGTCAACAACATACAATGAATGCAACCACTGCAAAAATTAGGGTCAAGTATACGCGGGGTATTGCAGGTGATGAGCGTTAGCTAGTGCACATTGCGTTGTTTTTAGTCTAAAGGCGAAATCATTTAGATCGCTCTGCTTCAAGGTGGCATTGTGAACAGAAAATATCACTTGACCTGAGGAAGGCCAGAGGCGACCCAAAGCATGTCCACTCCAGTATAAGAGAATGATTAGCCAAGTTAACTAATGATTCATTAGTAATTGAGTTAAGGTGGATTAGAGTGTATTAAGGAGGCTTAAGGTGCATGAATAAGGAATAAGGTGTATGAAAGAGGATTAAAGTGGATTAAGGATGATTAGGGTGGATTTAGGTCAATTAGGGTTGCTGGAGTATTAAGACGGATTAGGGTGATTAGAGTACATGAACAAGGATTAGGGAGGATTAAAGTGGGCGCAGGAGGATTAAAGTCAATTAGGGTAGATTAGGGTAATCTATGGTCGATAAAGGTGTATCAAGGGTACTCCCTTGATACCTTGATCCCTAAGGAGTATTAGGGTAGATTAGGGTGGATGAAGGAGCATTAAGGTGGATTAGGGTGAATTAGGCTTGATGAATGAGTATTAAGACAGAGTAGGGTGCATTAGGGAGGATTAACGTGCATTAACAAAGATTAAGGAGGATTAGAGTGGATTAAGGTTGACGAGCGAGGATAAAGGTTGTAAATCCTACTCTAATAAACCTTTCTCCATCTAATTATTCATCCACATTAATCGACATTAATAATCCTTAATGTATCTTAATACATCTTAATTCACCATAACCCACGTTCATACTATTTCATCGGCCTTAATCCACCGTAATCCTCTTTAATACCCCCTAAACCTCCTTAATCCCCCTAATCCTCCTTCATTCAACTTAATCCACAATAATTCTCCTTAATACACCCTAATCCAGCTTCATCGACTTTAATCCACCCTGATCCTCCTCATTGCACTTTAACCCTCCTTAGTCCACCCTAATCCTCATTCTTTCACCTTAATACAGGATAATTCTCCTTAATGCACCCTAATGAACCTTCATCAGCTTTAATGCACCCTAATCCTTTTTCGCTTTAATCCCCCTAATCCGCTCTAATGGATATTTATCCTCTTTCATTCACTATAACCTGCCTTCATCGACTTTAATGCACCATAATTATCCTTAATACACCTTACTTCTTCTTAATCCAATCACTAATCAATCCTTACTTTGTTAATCAGTAATCATCTCTTATACATGGCTGCACATGCTCTGGTTCGCTTCCGGCCTACCTTCAGTCACGTGATATTTTCTGTAGCTCATAACGCTACCTTGAAACAGACATCTAAGGCTTTCACTTAATAAGCCACGCACAAAGGGATGTGTCACAAGCAATACTAGATCAGATGCACAAACAATAGCATCTCGTCATGTCGCAGAACACTGGTAGTATAGAACTCCCCTCAAAGCTCCTTTTACATCACTATAGCCCCTTCATACGGCTTTATGAAAATGCCATCCTCCTCATAAATGTGGCATTCAGCATTATCGATGCTGTTATCAGCATTCCTAAATTTTTTGAACACCACTGGAGCACGAAATTGGCCCGAAATTACACGCCTCCATAGAATGCTGCAGCCCCACCGCGGGAGCTCAGGAGAAAAAGCGTGCCGTGCGCAGCCGGCGGGCGAGGAGAATCGAGGAGGAAATTTAAGCGCCGCGAGGAGGAGAGTATCACTACTTTCAAGTTATCAAGGGGCTTTAGCGCCAACCAGAGGCGAGCGCCATGTCGTGGTGGTGCAAGGAACCCCGTGGCAAACGTGGCGCGCACCTCCCACTATGATTGGTTTATTTTTCACGCGCACACACGATAAATGCAATGGAGGAGGAGTAGAGGTGTACAGCTTAACTGTACAAAACATTTACAGCCCTTGCACACTGTGGAGAGGTAAGTCCAGCGAAGCTGGCGCTATGTTGTGTTGTTTCGCTATGTTGGGGTTTCCGTATGTTGGGGATTTTGTGTGTAAAATGTGACTATTACACATTCAGTATTGGGCGAATAAAGAGAGATTTACTCAAAGATCCCGGTTGTGATCATGGATTTCTTGACCATTGTAATAATTGCCTTATGATCACTGTGGTATACGACAAGTGGTTGCACTTTCACTGTGGTAATATTGTTCCCGAAGGTTAGGTCAATGCACAATAGGTGATGAGTGGTGGGTAGGATGGATGGAAACAACTTTATTCTGAATCCGGCAAATTTGACGACCCGGGCTCAGGTCTCCCATGAGGGGACTTCGAGGCCTTGCCTCGTCGCCGCCTCTCGGGCTTGCTGGACAGCCCACTCTTGTGTCTTGAGGTTGGAGCTGCGCAGAGCGGCGGCCCACTTCGACGCAAGAGCCTCCGGAGCTACTGCCATTGTAGCTGATGTAACCCGACACTCCCGCAACATGTGTGACAGCGTCGCTCTAGTTTCCTGACATAATTTGCAAAGAGCAGTCGGGTATTGCGCGGGGAAAATGTGCTGCAATCGCACCGGACTGGGGAATGTTTGTGTTTGCAATTGTCGCCAGATGACTGCCTGGCGACGTTTCAGCATGGGGTGAGGTGGGGGCAGCAACCGCCTGCCTAGTTGGCGGTTTCTGGGTACAATGGTATCGGTGAAACACTTGAGGAAAAGCGTTCCAACGTTAAGGTAAGTATCCACGCCCCGTCGCGTCTGCTCACATCGACATTGAAATCACCTACGATGAAGATGGATGTATTGTCGGCGGGCTGAACCTTGACAAAGACATGCACCATAAACGTTTGGATCGTGACACGCCCCACACACACTCTCTTGCTCGACGTCTCCGGAGGAGATGCACTTGCGCAACGCACCCGCGGCCACTTGACGCTCTTGATGATGAGTGTTTTTAAAGAGAAAATAGAAGAGATAAGTACAGCGCCGTTACTGCCTCTCGTGCGAGGGCACCTCCACAGCGCTGTACAGGTAAGGGGAAAGGGATAAAAAGATCACGCACGCCGCCGATCGTTGCCAAGTGTCCGGCAAACTAAAGACGGTCACACACGATTGGTGTATAGAGACAATGACGTTATATTGTGGCGTGGCTGCGCCAATCACGGCGCGCGCTCTAGCGCACCGCGCAGGTGGCCGCCGAACAGCGCGCGCTGCGGTATTGCGCAATGTCGGGAGTATACACAACTTGGAATAGAGGCGTCCGCGCTGGAGTGGAGTATAAATAGTTGGTCTGTGTACACGGAAACGAGCGCCGCCAGAGCCTAGCCACAAGCAGCTTCGCAGTAACAATGCACGCACCCCACACACAGCAATGGTAAGCTTGTTGTTGTTTACCATTGCGCCTTATTTAACATTTATTTGACCTGAATTTGCCTATGAGAGAGCCCCGCTGGTGACTCGGGGGAAAATAAAAATACTGAAGGCGCCCATGTGTCGTGCATCACTCGCATTTCCAATAATGCGAAATTATTATGTTGCTCATGAAGTAGAAAATCCGGTGGCTTGGCCAGAGATGATACAAAAATCACTTGGTCACAGAGACGCGCTCGTGTCGCTCCTCGCGTGTCCGTCGTCGTGATCTTCCACAGCTGGCTGCGATGCCGCTCGTCATGTCAGCGTGCCCATAATGCGCCTCCCTATACCAAGGTGCCGACTGCACTGACCCACTGCCAGTTGGTAATTTCGGCAGGTTCTGTCAAGCGCGCCGACGGACCAACCATGGAGTACCTTCTAGTTCTATTTCTCAGTTAGGAGCTGCGCCAGGTTCAATATGACGTCCATACAAGTACACGAACGAGGTCAAGGCACGTGCTGCGATAAAAGATAAGAGGCAAGGTTAAAGCAATATCAACTGCGTTTCGTAGAGCAAATCATCGGGAAAACGTCCGCAATGCTTTCGCATTCCACCACATAGGGATACCGAAGTGCTTTTGACTTTTTTTCCTCTGAAGGTTTAACGAAAACTTAGTTTGGATTGGTTATACGTCGTAGGTGTGTGGGTAGGGGAGAATGTTTGCTACATTTGCAGCTCAGCCGTAGTTGGCATCTCACTGAAAAATACACCATTCCTCTCCAATTTGCTTATGCCGTGCTTGATTTTCGGAAACAGAGCGCGAGCTCCGTAACTCTCTAGCCTTGAGTGAGAATGAAGTGAAAGCGAACTTGTACAAAAATTTGTGGGGCCGTCACATTCATATTGGGACAGATTACCAGCGAGGCTGTTTAGGCTGTATACATGGGCTGCGGAGAGTATGAAATCATACATTTTTATTTTTCATACGGCACAACCCAACGCTTAGAAAAGCGTCACCACGGTCACCCAACCTGCCGTGCATCTGGCGCAACCACTGCTACAGCCGCGCCCGCACCTCCGAAGGGCGTGACGTCATAAGACAGTTTTAGTTGGGCGTCCGCAACCACCAACGTACGCAGCGCGCGAGGTCGTGAGTGCATAGGTAAGCGCGCGCGAACGAAACGGCAATAGTTGGCCGGACGCGAAAGTTGAGAAGGGGATTGATGACTTGCATGAGTAGGAACCATTAGTGTGCTACTCAGCGCTGCGATATTCCACCTTCTGAAACTGTAGCCAATATCAGCCGCCACGAAGAAGTAAACCACAAGCCGGATTCATATGTTCGGCAAGAGCGATATCGGAAAAGGCACATTCGCGGACACGCGAGAACATGTGAGAACGTCCCGCAAGGCCCGCTGATACGCAGCGGACGCTACACAACTTTTGAAAAGCTGCGGGCGCACGCAAGATACTGTGGGTGCTCCTGCCTACTGGGCATGCGCACTGACGCCTCGGCGGGTTTGTTGCGTACGCAGAGCTCCTGCGGAAGCCGAACTAAAACTGTCTATAATCACAGAAGCGCAGACCACGTGCACAGGCACCGTAGCCACACTCTTTCCCCTCTCCCCCTACACGTCTCCATTGCTGCAGCGCCGTGGCCACACTCTTTCCCCATCTCCCCTACCCATCTCCGTTCCTGTTCACGCAGTTCACGTGCCGCGTCCCCGGGGATACGCACGTAAGGTGCCCAGATACCCCTTCCCCCCAATCCACCCTAGTCTGGGAACACATGCGGGAGATGCATACGGGGGCTAGAGATAAACAGCTCCGCTGTAAAAAGTTATTTAGACTGGCTGTTCATATTAGTTGATCATGTTTCTCGGAAATGGCACTACCCTCCGTTAGCTTTGCTGGAGCTTCCTCGATTGGACGGACCTGGCGGCCCTGGATATACTATACGTATGGCAGCCACATATGTGAGCTTATGCTTTGTCTTAATATATCCAGGTCACTCGTGAGCCACTCTAAACTAATCTCCAATATAGGGGCTCTCAACTGCGTTCGTGGAGCTAGCGGAGGCCTTGGATGAGATGCAGCCGCCGCGGTTAGCGAATCACGAAGGTGTTCGGTTGTCCCAAACACTGCGATACGATGCTAATCTCTCACCCTTCTCGCCGGATAAAGGACGCGAAATACCCGCGGTGTAATCTTAAGAAAAAAAAACTGTTCCTTACTTCGGCGATTCTCCATCGAACTAGCTTAGCAACTTAAAATCATCACGTGCGCGTGAAGCCGTTAACTTTGAGTACAACACAGGGAGACTGACTTGCACCAGCTGAAGACTCAAACTTCGACTGATACAATACAGCATACCACAGCAACTGGGTGCATGACAGCCGCTCGATACAAGACGCTATCAAATAAAAGCTATCAATTTTTCGGTGTAAGTTAACACTTGTCGAACAACCCAAATCTGGGCAACGCGTTTTTGCAGACTGACACGCAGCGTTGTTCTTTTCTTGCAACTCCACTTTGTCTCTACTATGCGGCGCCGCTTTGGCCGCCTCAGCCGGCTGCTTGTTATCTAATTTTGTTCGTGCAACTAGGACCACCGTGCAGGCTCCACGGACCCAAGGCAGCTTTTATGCGTCGGTTGTGGTTCGTAGTTGCTTTCAGGAGAGCCTATGGTGCAATATTTGGAATGGCTCACTGTCCTGCTTGTGACGTATGCGGTGGCAGGGAGAACACAGCCAACTTATCGCGCCACTGTTCTCGATTTTAGTTACAATTACAATCAATGTCCAATGCACTGAGGCTACTAGATGATCGTGGAGTGAGTGCACGCACATTCTGCAACACTGTCCCCACCGAACACTTGCCCCGAAGGCAGTGAAATCACTCTTGATTTTTTGGAAACGCCTGGCCTGTGCGAGTGCCTTCGACTGCGCTGTCCTGTCTACCTACGCGCACACTGTATCTTCTTTACGTTCCCCTCTTCTCTTCCCCCAGCGTAGGCTAGCCAAGCATACGATTTTCGGTTAGCATTTCTGCCTCCTTTTGTTCCTTTTCTCTCTCATTGTTCTCGGCACATGATGCATTCCGTCCGTGCCCGCAGCCTGGAATATAGGAATAATGGAGAAGCAATAGCGAAGTCCAGTTACGGAGAGGGAGAGCAGTGGAGGCACAGAGCACGGCGGCATGCTGCACCCACAGAGGACAAACGGTTTCGCCGCATCGTTAAGGGTGCTGTGCAAGGGCATTGTCGAGTGCCGCAGATGGCGCTCCTGTATATCTTACTCCTTGGGCTTAGATCTACATTACGAAGTTTATGGGTCCACTCTTAGCTCCTATTGCCCCTTCACGAGTGCTTGGGCGGAAGAGATAAATGCAATGCTCAGCAGCTACGCCTTGTTTCGTCAGTATGTCTAACACACTTCTGTCCCAGAATCATCTACCTGTGCATGTCCTTCTGCGAAAGTACGTGTGTAATTTAGCCTGTATTTTTTTGCGAATGCTTTTTATTAGGTTACTCGTATCTTACAGGGTCAGGAATCCGTTCGTACACTTGAGTGGTTCATGAGAACCGGCACTTGCCAACCATGATTTTGAACTTGTCAGCAATTTCGACCCAGCCGACTGCAGACATCTCTCGCAAACGAGAATCTTCGTGAATTCACCCCTCGATCGAATCACATGTTACAGAGCCATGGTTGCGCATAACGTGATGTTCTTATTCCTGAAACTCCTCGTAGTTACTTTTGAAGTAATAAGGATATGCAATCATGACATCGAACTTTAATTAGGCGCGCATTTCCCATAAAACATGTGCGTTTTTTGTCTAGACCTACTTTCTTATAGAAACGCGCTTCGCATCAAATGCGCTTCGAGACTGGAAGCGTTTTCGTGGAAGCCAATCATCGCAATGCACAAGAAAAAAATTAAAGTAAGTTTAAGTATTAGAGCTTGGGTCGAAACAGAAGTTATCAGCGGCTAATTTTCTCATATTCAGGCACTATTTATTTTACCAGTGTCACTGATGCAGTGAAGAATAATGCATTGCGGCGCGGAACTCTCAATGGTCGTCCGACATTATGACAAGCCCCACAGTTCAATAGCCGTGAAATCTGACGCTGTGTTAATGCTCATGGTGCGACTGTGACGTGCTTTCTTTTTCAGAACACATGCTTAATATACTGCACGGTTCTACCCGGCATCGTGGTGTCCTCGCTTGACGTCGTTCAGTACAGTCATGGAAACAATACCAAGACCGCTTTTTGCGTTGTTCATATGCAGTGAGTGATGAATACGATTACTGCTGAATAATATACGCTGAATATGCAAGTGACGCAATATTCACTGGTTCGTTTTCTTTATTATTCAAATATTTTTGCAAAATTCGTTTAGGCAACTCGTTCAGTGTGGTACGCGCACTGCCTATCGGTAAGTTTTCGCTTCTACAATTACAATTGTACAATTGCCTCTATAGTACCACAAGACCAGCCGTTTCACCTCAGTCCAAATAAGGTTCATTTCTCGTTGTAGAGTGTTTCCTGGCGATAAATTAAATAGATGCAAATACTTATCGGAAAAGGAAATGGTAATAAGCGTTTCATTCGCGCCTATACCCAGCAGCTCCCAGAGGAACCGTGGAGGTTACGATCGTTATGGTCGTGCACGCACGCACGCACGCACGCAACCCCCCCCCCCTCCACACACACACATAAACGCGCGCGCTCAGGGAGATGGCGGAGGAGACGGGAGAAAGGGCGAATGCCATCGTGAGTTTGCTGATTCATGCCATGCCACCTGTTTGTCATCAGCTCACGTACGTGATGACTGAGGGTAGGGGCGCCTGTAAGATAGTTTGGCCTAGCTTGGGCCCCCTAACAAAAAGCCCTGCGCCCACCTAGGCTTTCTTTCCGCACTCTTAAAAATATGTGCACCCTTCCGGACTTATCTTGCCACACAGCGATAATCGTCATCTGTCTTGCCCGCATTTCCTTTGTTTAACGCTGCGAGCCCGGTACTTCCCACATTCTTAAGCAAAGTTACACCCTTTAGGGTGTATCTCTGCCACACAACGATAATCTTAATCTGCCTTGCTTGCGTTTCCTTTCTTGAAAACGCCGCGCCCGCTACTTTTCTGTCGTGAATGCTATGTCATGCTGATAACGCGCATGCCGTTCGTTACTGGAAAGTACCGGGCGCGGACAACACAGATGACGATTATCGTTGTGTGGCAAAAGTGTGCAATTTTGCTTAAGAGTACAGTAACGAATGGCATGCGCGTTATCAGCATGACATGGTATTGCCGACAGGAAAGTAGAGGGCGCGCCGTTTTCAAGAAAGGAAACGCAAGCAAGACACATGACGATTATCGCTATGTGGCAGGTATACACCCCAAAGGGTGTAACTATTTTTACATTCTTCACTCTTAGAAAAATTTACACCCGTTGGGGCGTATCTTGTCCCACAACGATGATCGTCATCTGTCTTGCCCGCATATCCTTTCTTTAACGCGGCGAGTCCGGTACATCCCAGTCACGAACGGCATGCGCGTTATCAGTGTGACGCAGCATTCTCGACAGGAAAGTAGCGAGCGCCGAGTTTTCAGGAAAGGAAACGTAAGCAAGGCAGATGGCGATTATTGTTGTGGGACAAATATACACCCCGAAGGGTGCAACCGTTTTAAGAGTGTTAAATCTGTTGCACCCTTTGGGGTGCATAATTTGTCCCACAACAATAATCGTCATCTGCCTTGCTTGCGTTTCCTTTCCTGAAAACTCGGCGCTCGCTACTTTCCTGCCGAGAATGCTGCGTCACACTGATAACGCGCATGCCGTTCGTGACTGGGAAGTACCGGGCTCGCCGCGTTAAAGAAAGGAAACGCGGGCAAGACGGATGACGATTATTGTTGTGGGACAAGACACGCCCCAAAGGGTGTAAATTTTTCTAAGAGTATGTACTCTCTTAGAAAAATTTACACCCTTTGGGGCGTATCTTGTCAGATGCAGGCGTATCTTGTCACTTGCAGAAATGGTGACCGCTTCCGCGGCCCAGCTATTCAAGTGTTCGTGGTTTTGTGATGATCGTGAGCGTGCCACAATTCATCACGAGCGCAATCTTTTACGATACGATTCATCTGCATAATAAAACCGTTTGTCTGACTCGCCGGTAAAGAATGCTCACATAACATCATTTATGACGACGCGGAGGTCGCCTGGAATTCCATCGGTTCGCGACAAGCGATCACTTGCTGTTTATTCAACAGAATTATTATTATTATTATTTGTTTTGAACACATATACACATATACGCAGTTGACAGTAAAGGGAAAGCGACGAGCAGGCTGGCAACTGCCACCGGTGACAGGAACACAGAAATGGAAGATAGGCAGGAGGGGAGGAGAGAGGAAAGGAAGAGCAACAGGACAAATCTAAAGACTAAAGTAGAACACTGTACACTACGCACGTTGTTCTGCCCAGTTTCGACTCTGCAGCCGGAATTAAAGTGACGCCGCGTCGAACAGCCTCCACAATTATCGATCACATCCATGGCTAGTTCGCTATGCGGCTAATTGTGCGCTCCACGATGAGACACCAAGTACAGCCGCACGCAATCACGGTTTCACCGGTAGTCGGTTCACAATATTCACTACAAGGTGTTTCAACAGAATTCGAAGAAAAAAAGAATCGACGTTGTAAAATGATGCAATCAGAACCAATTTTGAATTGCAAAGAAATGCATGTGTTCTCTTAGCGACTCTGGCCATGCTACAATATTCATTACCCCGCTTCATCACAGATGTGCTGACTTCGAAGCGTCGTGCGAGAGGTGCGAATATTACAGCTTTCCATAACTCCTCTCTGAAGAGCGGCTTTCTGGTCATGATATTTCGCTTATGTGTCACTATCGCAGATGCTTTGTGTGTCGTGAAGCCTAAATATCGATTGCATTGACATGTAAATCATGCAGGCCTATTGGTCAGCGGAACGATCATCGACGACATCGAAGAAGTATTCAACAAAGTGAAAGGAAATATTACTGAAAACATTCCCAGCACCAAAGTAGTGCCTACTTCTCTCGGTGACCTACTCCGCAAATTCGGAATTAAGGCTAACGTTTCACGTAAGTTTATTCCTCTTAAACAGTTTCTATGTTTGAAGTTTTGAGTGACACTTACGCACTTTTACCTCAAGCATTTGTTACGCCCCTGCTCCCCTCACAAACTTGACCGGAATATCTACAAACAATTCACCACATAATGAATCTGTTCATGAACGATGTTTTACGCTCGAAATATACTCACGCATGGATGCGCTTACGTGTTAATGAGAAATTCGCGTCACAAAGACTTATTCATACTTCGAGTCCAAAATGTTCATGTCTGGCAGATAGTAAGTAGCTTGCAAAAGTACCAAGCTCTCGAAAGAATTAAGTGTATGTAATACTGAGGTATGTACGAATCGGCTAAATAAATGTCAGACACTAAGAGTGTAATATACCCTAATGATGACAAAGGTCCAATACTGGCACGGCAATATACCACACAACTTACACAGTCTATGCGAACCAAGACTAGGCAGAATTTTCTGCCAGGCATTTCTAAAAATATGCACGGCCCTCAAGCTTAAACGTAAAATAATTTTAGCAATAAGGTTATGCTAGATACTGTTAAGAACGGCCCAACTGAGGTGCAAGTTTTGCCAGCCTGTTGCGACAGCTGCGTCAATTTTCTTGGAACGCCACCGTTACGCTCTAGCCTCGTCGCCGTTGTGACTGAATGCGATCGACGCACCAGCTATTGTTACTGAGCCCGCCACCATCTACCTGGTCTGCCGCGAGCGGGGGAGTGCTCGCGGGAACATAGTTCGAGGCTCCTTCCCACGCGCCGTCCAAGACGCAAGACAATGGGCACCCGGCCGCGCTGCAGGGGTCAGCTCGGGGAATAAAAGGCACCTTTCCTCACACAAGCCCCGAGTTCTACGAAGTCCGTCTGACGTCGTCTTCGGACCGTGAACCTGTGCGGAAGTGTGTGTGTGTAAGCCGTCCTGCAGAGAGGCGGCTTACTTACGATGACTGGACGAACGTTTCCGTCACCTTGGGTTCGAGGGGGGGACCGAGTGTTTATAAACCGCTGTTGTGCGGCTGCTCAGTGCACTTTCTCAAACAGTCATGTTAGACTGAGGTACTTTCTGTCGCAGTCATGCTAGACTGATGTAGATGCTGTAAATAAACCCATACTCATCGTTCTCTATGAGAAGCAGTCCTTCCCTTCATCAACGTGATCAGCGTGGATAAGTTGGACGACGGTATGGGCCAGCTACCTTCTAATTCATGCCGGACTCCAATCTTGACAACGGGTTACGAGCGATGGGATTGAGCCCCCAATCCTAACAATACCCAGACGGTGCTTGTACAGGTGGTTTATGCGCTTTGGCGGTCACAATTTTCCTGGACAAGTAGGGTCAAATTAGTTGCACGGATATTTTCATTAACGTTATTTTTGAAAATAATCGGCTATAGTTATTTAATATAGCCAGTGACAGGTCCATAACGCAGCGGCAAACACTGTTTATATAAGGGACGTCTACTCATGCACCAGTAAACTTCCTTCTAGTCTTCCTCCTCCTATTATACGAGTATCATCTATCATATTCATGTCCCCCTACCCTCGCTTTGTTTAAGCGTTTCCTGATAGTGAAAGTAAGTTTTTTAATTACTTGCTGTGCAACCGCACTAAAGAACCGCGAGCGTTAAATACTTCACATCTGTTCACATTTGAATCGCACAGGATAACACAGTCAACCATGATATCCCAAACATTGTAAAAAACTTTATTCCTTCTTCTTTGTTGCATAGTAAACATTGCGGAAATACAAACAGCAGTATTAATAACCGCATACTTGGTATAGTGCTCCTTAAAAGTAACAGTCGTATGTATGCTTGCAAATGTCCACTCAAAGTACATTCAGTAACTAAAGCTGCTATTTGTGTTATTTGGAAGACATACTTTTCTTCTTGGGCTATACTTACAACTGTCATTTTTCTTTTGTGTGTATTTTGCTTACTACGTGACATGAAAGAAAGCGCGCTGCTGGTTAAAGAAATAAAACAAAAGAGCAACTTATCTTTTTTTTTTCTTTCCCTTGCGCCCCACCTCTCCAACCAGAAGGTTGCCCCTTCGAAGCTGACCTGTGCATTGTGGAGTGCTACAACAACAACAGTAAGCCTCTGCGAGGACACTGTGGTGGATTCCTCTGGACAAAGTGCGTTTGTGAGGAAGAGTATGGAAAATAAATCTCAAAAACTTTTCTGTCACTGCCCTTTTCGATTAGTGCAAAATACTGCCTACAGAAGCTACCATAGGGTTTATGCACTGAAGCTCCGCCGCAACGCGGCACTGCGGTGCCTCAGCGCCGGCCGCCATATTCGTGGTTGTTCCCTAGCAGACGACGATGTGTTCTGCCCAATATCGCTATGCAAATGTATCTTGTTTTATCGCGCGTGGTTCCGGTTCTGAAAGAAAACTGGTATTAAATGCGTCACACAATGTGCTGTGTGAACGTGTCGTATAGTGAGTTTGGTGGTGTTGGTGTGAGCTTCGCTTAAATATGTCAATCGATCTCCGCGGACTATGCGCTTGCGTGTTAGGACGAATTAGCAGAGCATGTTGTGGTTCACGCTCTTGTTCTAAGAGGACAAGAAACAAGCACAATGATGTCAGCACTCGAGGACGGGTTTCTAAGACTTCCCTACGTAGCCGAATGTGCGAACAAGCATCTGCGATTCCGTCTGGGTGGGTACTGTGCGCTTACATTGAACTCCGTCGGGCGTTATATACGCGTATAGTTAAAATATGTAGTGGCTAATCAGTAGATCATATGTTGTGGCATTACAGAGTAGTAAGCAGGACAGGTAAGATGCCTTGGTACACTGGCGTTATATAGCTAGTGGCTTACCAGCAGATCACCTGTCGTGGCACCACAGTGTAGTGCAGGTAAAATGCTACACGCCAGGGAAGATGCCTTAATTGGTGCACTGGCGTTGTATAGCTAGTGGTTTATCTGCAGCTCGCCTGTCGTGGCACCACACAGTAGTGCAGGTAAGATGCCGTATTGCATTGACACGTGATAGCTAGTGGCTATAGTCAGCAGATCATCTGTTGTGGCATTGCAGAATAGTAAATAGGAAAGGCAAGATGCCTTAATTGGTACGCTGGCGTTGTATAGCTAGTGGCTTATAAGCAGATCACCTGTCGCGGCACCAGAGAGCAGTGCAGGTAAGATGTCGCAGGGCAGGTAAGATGCCGTATTACGCTGACTCATTGTAGCTAGTGGCTAATCAGCAGATCATCTGTTGTGGCATTGCAGAGCAATAAGTAGTGCAGGTAAGAAGCCTTTGAACACTGCCGTTATATAGCTTGTGGCTTGTTAGCTGATCCTCTGTCGTGGTGCCACAGAGTAGCGCCGGTAAGAGGCTGTATTACGCCGACGCATTATGGGTAGGGCCTAATCAGCAGATTACCTGTTGTGGCATTAAAGAGTAGTAAGCAGGACATGTAAAAGAGTTTGGCACACTGGCGTTATATAGCTAGTGGATTTTCAGCAGATTACTTGTTGTGGCACCGCAGAGTAGTAAGTAGGACAGGTAGGATGCCATATTACGCCGATGCATTATTGGTAGTGGCTAATCAGCAGATTAGTTGTGGCACCTAAGAGTAAGCAAGAGAAGTAAAATGTATTGTTATGCTGACGCAGACGAGTGCTGTCGCACGACATCTTATGTATCCTGGTACACAGAAATGAGGTGGGGTTGGGGGGGTGGGGAGGGAGCACGACGTGTCCGGTGTGCCCTCTCTCCCTGGCTACGCCGTCGTCGTTATACCATCGGCATCATTCTAGCAACCGCATCACGTTGTAATCGCGCCATCGTCGTCACTCCAGCGTCATCGTCCAATGGTCGTCATGCCATCATCCTTACATCGTTGTCGTCATTCCGTCATCGTCATGTTCTCATCTTTGCGTCGTCGTGCCGCGTCGTTGCCTTTCCTTCGTTGTGGCATGTGCATGGGCATGTGCACATGCCCATGCACATGCCACAACATGCCAAGTGCATGGTCAGATTGTGTCCAATTGCGTCGTGCGGTCTCCACATACATATATGATCACTAAGCAGGAGCAGCTTCTTCCCAGACACCGATAAAAGATTCCCTTAAACCAGTTGCCACAGCGCGTAGGATGCACAAGTGTTTTATTACCAGCTCGCACAGTCAAACTTATCGCAGTGTAATGTCGTCTGAGTACTTGTGAAACACAGACATTGGCAACGGATCTCGCATCGCCGCATATGGGAGTAATACCATTATTGGGCGCGTTATATAAGGAAATTTGTACTGCTAACGCAACCGTACAAAGCTCTAAGTGGACAAATCAACTGTAATCAACGAAGTTAAGAAAAACGCAGTGGCAGCCCATTTCCAAGAAAAATTTGTTTTGCGCTTGCTCCCACCGCGAGAGCCGCGGCGTGCCGTCGTCACGTGATCCTGCGCCTAGAACTTCGCGTTGACGGCAACGCCGGCCTGTGTGGTGGTGGAGTTCTAGTTCAATCATGCAAACACCCTGGCGGCAGCTATAAAACTCACGAATCGTTTGTACCTACATGTTCGCAGACCTCAATAATATTTGTGCTACGGGTGCAGTTCCTTGTAATACGAATGGCCTAGGCTGTACACTGGCGAGTTTTTTACATGAGAACGAGGGTAGCGCCGGAGGGGAGAGGAGAAGCTGCTTCTCATACTTTAGCGCGAGAGCTGTGAAACCGAGTTGTGAGGCGCGTTGGTCGCGGAACATCAACCAGCTCTTTGAAACACACAACTTGTCACACGAGAGCTTTGTGACATTGGAAGGGTTAGACGTGGCTCTGTGTCGGCGATGTGTCACCTTTCTCCGCCGCCGGGGTTGACTGCCGTGGCACGGGTTTGTTGCATAACTCCGCGGTGCGTCTCTTGTCGAGGTTCGCCGTTTTGTCTTACGGGCTCACCTCAGCTTTGCTTAGGCCGACTCCTAGAGTGGGTGGGACCTGCATGCTTTTAAATTGAATGGTCGAAGTGCTATGTGGCCTCCGTGGAGCAAGCTAGCGAAAACGGACGCGTGGTGCGCAGCCGTTATCGTACGTCATTCCGTTGTCGTCATGCCGCTGACGCCGCGCCGTCGTCGTCACACTGGCGCGATTATTTTGTCCCCACGGCGTCGTACACTCTTAGGAAAAGTTGCACCCTTTGGAGTGCCCCTTCTGCCACACCACGATAATCGTCATCTGCCTTGATGCGTTTCCTTTCTTTAACGCTGCGAGCCCGGTACTTTCCAGTAACGAACGGCATGCACGTTATCAGCATGATAGCATTCGCGACAGGAAAGTAGCGGGCACGGCGTTTTCAAGAAAGGAAACGCATCAAGGCAGATAACGATTATTGTTGTGTGGCAGAAGGGGCACTCCAAAGGGTGTAACTTTGCCTAAGAGTGTAGTCATGCTACCGTCATCGCAAGCTTCTCCATCGTCTTCATTCCATCGCCGCCACGCCATCGACGTGGTGCAGCCGCCGCTGTCGCCAAGCTGTCATGCAGTCGATATACATACCAAAACGTGGCGGCAATAACTTCGGCCGCCATTATCAAACACCGTTGTGGACGTCAGCAGTATATGTACTTCGCCAGTATTGCTAGTGTGTTTATTTTATTTCTGTTCGGATACACCATTCTGCTTCTTTTTCTTCTGTGGTTGGTCCTCTATTTTTGTAAGATGTGCTTTTGTTTACTTGTCCTCTACTTGCTGGTGTTTTATATTACGATTGTCATCCTTGGCAATTCCAGCCACTTCTCTTTTTTCGAGGGGGGGGGGGGGGGTGCGGGGTGGTTTCACGAAGAGAGAGCGCCGTGGGGGAATCTTTTCCTTGTTGTTTTATGGAGATACTATTATCACAAGGCTCACCACATAATATAGACACTGCTAATATTTGTTAAGAGCCACGTCCCACTCATTTTTTCTGATCGGTTTTCCCGCTCATTAAGTATTCTGAGGATTAAAAATTTACAGGTGACCACGCTTCAGATAACATCACAATTTACTCCGCTATGACTTTTAATCACGAGGTTTGGTAGTCGATGCGTTACAGGGAAAACAAACGCAATGCCATTGTTAGAATGAGATCTTGGTGCCTTAATAGATGCGATTTTAAACAGATAATTGGGCTGGGTGGAGCGCGAAATTATTACATAATAGACACAGAATGCTGCAGTTATGAACATTATTTTATTTATTCACAATAAATGAAGTTCATGTAACTTCATTTAAATAATTATTATTCTACGTTTACTTTAAATCATAATAATGACGTGAAAAGTTACTCGTACATAGAAGAATATCACTGTAAACCTGAAGATAAAAGAAAGCATGGCACAATCGCTACCGCTTGTAGAATTATCCAGTGACAAAATAACATTAATCAAATCATGCCCATTCAACGAGGACTAGCGCATTCAACAAAATCATTGTAACATTTTTATGCAAAAACGTTGCAAAGGCAAGATCAGTTCGGTCTGAAATTCGAGGTACAGCATGTAGCAGCGACATATTTATGGAACATTCATCCCACTTTAGTACTTGCTATAAACGCTACAAAATCAGCATGATTGCAGCGCAAAGCGAAAGTCCTCCCGAAATTCTTCAACAGAAATAATCTAGTGATTATACATCTCACTAATTGCAGCTCGGGGAACGAAACGCACGTGTAATTATAGCTACGGCACCCCACTCTCCAGGAGCAACTCGATAGGTATTTTGAATTTTATTGAAATTTAAAGAGTACACGAAGGTCACGAAAGCAATACAATTCATAGTTGACGTACGCCCAAAAGGTACATCCATGCTCTTCCGCAAAACTGACAATCAGAGAGGACATGCGAAAATACTTAGACAACGAAGCTTTATTGCAAATGAAAAATTAAAATTTCATTCATGTACCAGACTGTGCGGAAACAATACTAAAACAAGATTACAGATTAGAGAAGTATAATGTCATCTTGGTAGATTTAGACAGTTCCTATTAAAAAGCGAGTTTGAAGCGGCAAATAGCAAGCTCGCATTACACCATACATTCCAACCTCCGTCGCCCACAATTTCCCTTGGCGAAGCGATTGGTAACTTTTTCACAGTCAACTGGATGTCTTTGTGCGTATGTTCTAAGGCCAGACCGGTCAGGCGGGTTCACTCACCTGTGACCGCAGCCATGTTTTTAAGCGACAGAATGTGAAGAAAGACTTTTAGGCGCTGGTAACGCTGAAAGGGAGACTGGTCAGTATTCGCAGAAGTGTCTTGATCGAAGGAAACATGTCGCCGTCGCCCATGTAGAGCGATGCCCGTTCCTTTTTCGCTTTCGAGCTTACGGTTTTCCTTCCATAGCCAAAGTTCGGCTTCATTAACAGTTGCGGTTATCAGGGTATGCCTTCCAATAAGTTGTTGCCTCGATGCATGACTGAGCCCTCGCTCTTGTTCTTTTTTCCTAGTGAAATGGGGCAAGCCACTCTGGGCAATCGGCCATGAGTCGGGCGGTGTAGAAACTGTTATCAATTTAAAAAAAATAAATTAGGGTGAAATGAAATAAGTATTTTACAAATCGGATTTAAAGTGCCTACTGTTACAGATATGAATAATCAATTCTCTAAGTATAACATAAAAAACAATTTTGTGAGCATAATAAGTATTAAGAATTTCTAGCGTGCAGAAAGATGCAGAGGGCTTCAAAAACGTTTCTTCGGCTGTAACCTAGTACGGTACCCCCAAAGGAAAGATTTACAGGAAGAGTCAAATTCAAGCAAAGCTTTTGGAAGGGTTCTTCTAAAAATATTTTCCATTGAATAATGAAACGCCGGCATGTCAAAAAGAAGTGTTGCAGAGATTCACTCTCATTGCATAAAGGGCACAAAGGCGATCTAGCCTGACCAGACCTGTAGGGGTAAAAGTTCAGTGAGCTGACGCAGCACCGTAGGCTCGTAATCGCTACTTCCATTTTTCTGGTGGAGCACCATTTGTTGTTCCAAGGAAAGTTGAGATGCGGGAAAGCAGATTCTTACAACGATAATTGGGCCAAGTTATTTGCAGAAGTATATTTTCTGAATCGCGCCCAACTGATGAAAGCTGACGTAGGTAAAATGGAGATTATAGGTCCATCGTGGTATGATACTACTGTGAGTGCCTCTGCATATTCGTTTAAGGCTCGACGTTTGTGGCCTGGCACCCACACTAAATGAACGAGATGTAAATGTGTTGGGAGAAGAGAATAGAAAGTTTCTAATGAATCTGACAATTTGTACGAGGTTTGTGAAGAACAGACAGACAGGCAATCAGTTAAGATTACCACTGATGACAGAGATGATGGTAATTTGCGTAAAACTAAGACAATTGTCAATAATTCCGCCTGAAAGATAGGTATGAAGTCAGGTAGCCGAATGGAAAAATACCAATTTAGATGCGGTAACACAATGCCCACACCTGCCTTTTCTCCAAAAACGAAACATTTGCTCCTATAATCTATGTCTTTGTATCCAGGTGCGCAAGGTGGTCTTCCAAAGTACTATTCAGATATTGATAGAGAAAATGTTTAGCATTGTTTGGAAAAATATAATAAAGTTCAATTTTTGCGACTGGACATAAGAATTTACTAAGACCACCTCGCATAGATATACATTTAATGGGTCTAATAGTTTTTGTACGAAGAATACTTTAGGGCAACGGGAGTGATGCCATTGATAATTAAAAAATGAGGCAGATTCATTAATGAAAACATATTGTGATGTCCCCTGTGGTAATGCAAATATCTTTAGAAAAGTTGGTACTGTTAGGATATGAAATCGCTTGAGAAGATAAGGCAGGCGTGCTTCTTAATATAATATGTCATTAGCAATAAATTTAGGAAGCCCAAGTCATAAACGAAATGTCTCTTGCTCTAATAGAACCAGATGCCGAATTTCATATGCAGGTCTGCCAGAAAACAAAACGCAGCCGAACTCTATTATCGGGCGAACATACATGGGGGCAATAGATCATAATGAGAACATGCCGACGCAACCCAGATCGATTGCTGCTAGGTCTATGCAGCATTCCTACTGCGTGTGCTCCCTTTGAGGTAACATGCTCTATATGCGGGCTCAAATTAAGCTTTCCGGTGTGCACTACACCCAAATATTTAAGTGAATTCCCCTGTGGGATACTTTCTTGTCGATGAAGAATCGAAATTTGCACAGGAATGCGTTGAGGGAAAATTGAGACGGCGCTTTTTCTAATATTAAGAGAGAGATTATTTCCATCAAGCCAAAATTCTAGGCGGCTCATATAGAACTGTAGAGTTTGGTACGAAGCATGCAAAGCTACCGATGTAGCAAGAAATGCTGTGTCGTCGGCGTATACGTACACTTGTACATTCTGTTGCAAAGGTACAGTACTCAGTAAAATATCAAACAGTGATGGCGATAGGACTGATCCTTGTGGGAGACCTCTTGACTGTTGATGCATTAACGAAGACAACCCACATAGAGAGCAGTAAAATTCCGTGCCGTTTAGAAATTTATAAACCCATGCGACAAAATAATTTGGCAGACCTTCATTCTAAAGCGCGGTTATTAGGGTTACATGTTCTACGCTGTACTTCGGTTACGCTGTACTACGCTGTAACTTAGGTTCACGCATGTAGCATCGAAACTATTCTATTTAACATTCTGTAGTAGCGTGATATATGCTGGTCTGTAGAAGCCTAAGCGACATATCACGCTACTACAGACCTTCAGTGACCCGCCCTACTGTGTGTGATCTGTACTGCGTGTTCTATTTTATTTTTTAGATTTGTCATGTTGCTCTTCCTTTCCTCTTTTCTCTCCTCCTTCCTATCTTTCATTTCTGTGTTGTTGTCGCCTCCCTTTTGATGAGGAGGCAGGCGTTGTGCCCCTTCCGGTGGCAGTTGCCAGCCTGCTCTTCGCTTTCCCTTTCCTGTTAATTGTATAAATGTGTTCAAAACAAATAATAACAATAATAATACTGCGCTGTCATACGCCTTACTGATACCCAAAGTGACTAAGGCTGCACATTTTTATCTGCAATCAAGCTAGTTGGATACAACTTTATAGGTCAACATGGGCGCACCAAATCGAGAACGCACGTCTGAAGCCAATTTGGCTTAGGCTAACAATCATGTTCTCTACCAGTTATATATGCGGTCGTGTAAGATTCTTTTGATTATATTTACTAGGTTAGGTGTAATAGATATTCGCCTAATGTTATCTAATACATAATCGGCACCTTGCTTCTTTAATAATGGGATTATCTTTGCAAGTGTCGCTTCCAGAGGAATCCACGAATTTTTAATCGAATGGTTTACCGTGATAAGCAATACGTGCGACGATATCTTAAATAAAGTTTGTATTATTGCCGTAGTAATGCCATAGAGGTCTGGCACTGAATTAGGCAGCTGGCTTAGTATATTTTTCGGCTCCGAAACTGTAACGTCTTTGAAGTCTTCAACCTGAGAAGTGGCGTAGCGTGATAAGACAAAATTGACTCAAGGCGGCATTCTAGACCTTTAGTCATACCTTCCAGTAATTTGGCCAATTCGCAGGGTGTTGAGACCACAGAGTCAACATTTATTTGTGCCGGAAGGACCTTTTTATTTCTCAGAAATCGACGTAGTTGGTGGCCTTCTGTTGGTGGCATTTGAAAGAAAGTCGAAGTGCTTACAATCAAAGTTGTCTTTCAAATTTGTAACTGCTCTTTTAAATGTGTGTGCCGCGAACTTGTAGTCTCTCCAATTGCTAGGACACTGACTATGAAGTAGTTATTGCAATGCTGCTTTTCTTATCCTGTAATCGTGTCAGCCCTCTGCGTTCCACCAAGGGTTTGAAGACCCGCTTTTAGTGGAGTTCGCAGTGAATTGAGACTATTTTACAGTAACTTCTACAACAAAATCAATGTATGGCCTTTTCTTCTTCATTATCCCATTGCTAATTCGATAAAGCCGTGTGTAAGACTTTTTGAATGTGCTAAAATTAACAAAAATATTTGAATGCATAGTAATTTGAGTCAATGGGCACACAAACTCAAAAAGTATAGGAAGATGGTCACTGCTTGTGCCCCGAGTTTACAGCAGACCATGTTGAGGTAGACAAATTAGAACTAGCGAAAGTGAGATCTGTCGCGCAAACTGACTGACTACAAATAAATGTAGGTGTTCTTGCATTAATGCATGAAAAATTATTGTTAGCATCCCAATCCCACAAATGTTTACCACTCGAGTCGGTCTTGAACCCCTATGAAGTATGATGGGAGTTAAAGGCCCCGCCAAAAATTACTTCTTTTCTGCAGGACGTAATTTTTGTATCTAGAATACTAGTGTTCAGAATGCCTCCGGGAAAATAAACATTAACTAATGTCAATGGGATGCGACCTGGAATGGAAATGTTCATTGCTACAATTTCACTTTGTGAAGGCATAAGCTGGTAAGCCATTCTAGCCCAGTGCGCAATTTTTGAAGATATAAAGATAACTAAGTCCCCACCACGAGAGGGACGGTCTAAACCAAATGTGCGGTAATTTTTTAGATGAAATGCCTTTTCTGCTAATAAGCGGC
This sequence comes from Dermacentor albipictus, assembly GCF_038994185.2. Taxonomy (NCBI): domain Eukaryota; kingdom Metazoa; phylum Arthropoda; class Arachnida; order Ixodida; family Ixodidae; genus Dermacentor; species Dermacentor albipictus. The sequence continues at coordinate 20,894,339 of NC_091821.1, forward strand.
CTTTTTTCAATGCAATGGTATCCAGTGAGTGTTTGCTACAGAGGTAATTTAAGTGAATAGCAGCGGAATAAATGGAACGGCCATTCCACTGTTATATTTTAGAGTACCTATGTTGAGCTAAGACCGGCAGAAGAAACTACTTTGTCTAAGATGCTATCGTAAAAAAAATATTTAAAAAAATATTCTTCTTCTGGCACTTTTTTGCCTTCATCTTATGCATCATTGTGGACCCCTGCGTTACAGAATATGCGTGGTGCTTAAGAGCTCCATGTGTGTCAAGCTCCATGTGTGTTTCTTGCGAGCCACAATGTGAACTCGAATCTGATTCCTGTTCTTCAGCTAGCCGAGTTGTAGCGTGGCCACTTCCGAAGGTTGTTGCCTCCGGTCGATGACCAGGAGCCAGAGACAAACTTAACTGGCCTAATTCATGATGAGTCAAAACCGATGAAACGATACAACAAGGCTTGCTGAAGAACGCAACGGCCCCACCCCACAGCGCGCTCGGTGAAGCGTTTGATGAAGACGTAACAAGCACAGGCTACGGTGATTGGTGCACGCATCACTGGGAGAGAAGTCACAAGGGAGGAGGAGGGACGTAACACTCCGGCGCTGGGAATCTTCGGTAAACATTCCGGGTCAGGTCTGAAAACGACTGTTGGAAAACAGAGCTGGTCGGCCACAAAACACGCTCCACCGGTTCGATATGCGACGACGTGTGCGAATCGTTGTCGCCTAGGGGCGATATGCTCAATGCGGCGTCTCGCAACATACTTTTTGTGCTGCTCCGTGGCGCGCACTGGGATCGCGAAATGAACACTGATTCGCAACTCCAAGTGGAGAAGCTCAACTGGGCTCACAGTCAGCACGGGTGTTGGAGAATAGGGCGTCTCTCGAACACGCAAGCTGACGAAGGACGTGCATGGCACGAAGAGGGGGGGTGGAGTATGCACACCGATGCCATGGCGTTCAGCGAAATGATTTTCCTGCGTGTAATGCCAACGGCTGGTCTCCAAGGCAATTAAACCACTGCATTTACGAAGCGCCGCGCAAATAAAATTATTTAAGCGTCGCAATATAGGCACGTCGCGAGATTCGATCAGATATCTTTCCTCCAGCGTCTCCGATTCTGGGCTCGTTCCTCGACAAACTTTGTCAAAATTTATCTCTCCTTTTTGTCTTCTTGGCACCACTGCAAATAGTTAGCGTTTCACGCTTTCGTTCAGGCGACCGCAAGTATCGGCTGATCAGCAAACGGCGGCTGCCACAGAACCCAAACTTGCATGTTTATAGTATAGTTTTTTGATTATTATTTCCTCCTACTTTTTCTGCATACCTTATTTCATACCTTTTGTAATAACCCTTTGGCAGGGTTACTGCGGGAGTGGTGTTTTGAAAGTAGCATACCCATAAACAACAATTTAAAAGTAAACAATTATTGAACCACGGGGCGCCGCGTAGAGGCGGAAAGCTCCCGACGAACAGTGTAGTGACGAGAGAAGGGGATACGGCCACAACGATGACAACGATATGAGCTAAATACGCGAAACCCGCCGAGAAGACCGGACAGTACAGGCACCTTCCTATTTATTTTGGAAATAAACGTGCAGTGATAGTGCGAGCACAGCACTTGAACTTTTTGGACTGGCACTGCACTCTCGTGCCACCGCAACGCAAGTATACTTGAGCAAGCGAAGCCAAATTGAATAGACCATATAATTGAGGCTTCAAACATATTACAGCTCTGTTCCATCATTTTAGCGATATATGTTACTACGAGAGCGTATGAGTCATGTGTGATCAAGGAATGACGATCAATTCACTATACACGGTGTTTCAGTGAACACTTTCAAAAATTTTTAAAGGTTGCCTGTGGCAATTAACACAACTCTAGTTCATGAGGTGGTGTACTCGAAGCGGCGGACACTACTGGCACGAAAAACTGGAATGCGTATTCGTCTAATTAACAGATATTCACTAATAAACTGTAACTAATTATCTTATGGCCCATATTGCAATTTACAGATTCTAGCCGTGAAGTGAATTGGTGTCACCCCATGAATTCCTTGGAAGAAATTCTCAGGGTGACACCAGTTTCGAGATATTAAAACCCGAACTTTTCAGGAAAAATGCATAGGCGTTCCAGTAACTTTCTTAACAAAACGTAGCTTTATGCATTCCGGCCCAAAAGTAACTGGAATGCCAATGCATTCTTCCGCAAAGTAAATTGCAATATGGGCCATACTGTAATTAGTTAGAAACATAATTAGTGATTTTTTTGTTAAATAGTCGACTATGAATTTCAGTTTTTTATTTCAAATGGTGTCCGCCTCTTCGAGTAGACCAGCTCACCAACTATAATTGTGCTATCTGCCACAGGCAAATTTAAAAAAAAAAACTGAAACTGTTCGCTTAACTCCTTTGGTCTTCGCTCATCCGGGCACTCAAACGGGAACATCAGGGCAAGTTGCGTGAAGAAAAAAAATGAGGTCATCCGAACAACCAGACAAAAGTTAAGAAAATGTGGTCTCTGGCTCCCAACCCTTTGTATAGGACCGCGTTACATACTCTAGTTGTTGCGCAAACAAGTTACTAAAAACTTTGCTTCCGAGTTCTTCCTGCTTGTTCACAATAGCACTGAAGTTGTAACTTACAGTACACTGAAGTCTCATTTGCTATTTTTAACAGTGACGTTCAAAAGGCAGATACAGGGCACCATACACTTCACTGTCATTTTTTGCGCTGTGTGCACTTTTGAACGCCAGCGGTCCGTGAGTTCCAAGGCGCGGGTCGCCTCGAGAGATGGCTCCGCGCTGCGTGGCGCTTCCTTCAGCCGCTTTTCTTCTTCTAGTTAGGCGCTGCGCTTTGCCTCCCTGGCGTCTTTCACTGCCTGTCGGGCCGCCTTCAGCCTTCTTCTAGCTCGGCGGCTCCCATACGGACCCGTGTACAGGATGGCGTGGTGCGGTGCGGGGCAATGTGATGTGGTGGGCTTGCCGTGGGCTTGTCTACGCCCATTTTAAGATTTAGGCCAGTATCATCGCTAACCAATTTGCTTTGCCGGCTGCCATCTCATGCTTACATCTACTCTAGATTACGGCAAAGCCAGCAGTCTTTTAGCAGCACGAAATTTTCGAAAATTGCCTGTGGCAGATAGCCCAGTTCTGACCCTTAATCTGAATTACTCGATTCTGTGGCTATTACTTCTACAAGAAATTAAGATTCTTAATTCAATAATTAACACAATTACACCAATGGCCTTTCTAATTAATCACATTATGGTCCATAAGTTAATCTACGAAATATACCGGTGAATTCGCAAGGGGTATTCACTTGGAACGAATTCTCATTCTCATGGCAGAAAAATGCAGAAAAACGCTGTGTTATGCATTTAAGCACGAAAGTAACTAGTACACTAATGCGCTTTGTCGGACGTTTTGGAGATGAATGTTTTAAAACTGATGCAGTCCTGAAATTTCGTCCCAGTAAGGGGATACTCCTTGCGAACTCACTAGCTACAATTCGTAGGTTAAAAGGCGTACCGTAAAATAATTGTATTAACAAGTGAATTAGCGTAATCACGTTAATTATTCATTAATTATTTTTAATTTATTGTCAAAGTAATGGCCGCCTGATCAAGTAAATTAGATAAAGGGTTACGACTGGGCTATCTGCCACAGTCAATTTTGAAAAATTTGGTGCAGCTAAACAAGCAACAACCTGTAGAGCGCGGCAACGTGACCTACTGGAAAGAAGAGGAAGAGCAAGTGAGGTAAATATCTGCTCAAAGTCCACATACAAAATATACAGACTCGCTTTGTGACCCGGTCCTCGCGCCAACGCCGGCGCCGGCACAGCTGCCAGTCGGAAGGCTGCGCGGACAAAAGGACAAAGGCGACGGTGAGAAAAACACACGAAACGGGCAGCAGATGGCCGGCTGTATACCGATATCGATTGGTTCGCTTAAAGCGCGTGCGTATTTATATTTTACAGAGGCGGACGGCAGTGTAGCCGGCATATACGCCCGGGTCTCGGGCGTATGCAATTGGCATCACCGCGCGGCCGCTCAACATCATCTACATATTGCACCGAGTACGTGAGTGATGAGCCTCATCCAGGGTTCGTCAGTGTTCATTCTATTGACACTGTGGAGCGGCATACAAGCGGAGCAGTTCATGGGGAAGTACGTTTCGACAGTGAAATCACCAGTTTCCACGCAAGAGCAGTCACAGCCGAAGACGGACCTGTGGAGAGCCGCGGGACTGGAGAAGGATCTTTCGCTGGGTGCTGCGCCAGTGGCCCTCCTTAAGGTCGCATACGAGACAACTTCGGTGACGATCAACGGTACGCTGACGCCCCAGCAGACTGCCGAAGTTCCCGCGGTAGCTCTGGTCGGCGCCGTCAACTGCGTGCCACCGTTCTCTCTGGTCATGTTGGACCCGGACGCGCCGAGCCCTAAGCACCCTACGCTCCGCAGCTGGTTGCACTGGATGGTTGTCAACGCCAAAAGCACACGGAGGCTGGACAAAGGCGAAGTGGCGATGCCGTATAACGGTCCGACTCCCCCCGAAGGGTCGGGACCTCATCGATACGTCTTCTTAGCCTTCTGTCAAGGCGGCAAGCGCATGGAGGTTATGAAATTCCAGAGGCGGCGAAGGAAGAAATTTCATTTGAAAAATTTCCTAAAGAAAATAGGCAATGCGGTGCCGTTCGGTGGCACCTTCTTTTACGCCGAGAACGTCGGAATGAGGAAAAGTCCCCCAAAGCGACCTCCGCAGCAAGAATTGAAAATTTAAATTTCTCGGAGCGGACATTGCGATGGAGAAGCAGTCGTTTGGGAAGGCCGTATACGTACTTACTGATGATTCCATGGTCAGGTGATCGCGAACATTTCTGAGAAGTTCGTCGCAAAGATCGCAGTGACTGCGACATAACGAATCGAATGTTAAACAATTGTCGTCGTTTGAATTGTGTCATGTGATCATTTTGTATGATCTACGCGGTGCCTTGCTTTTGCAGTCGCACATTTGTTGCACTAGATTCAGCATATTTACACTGATTACCGGCGAAAATTTGGTTGGGAAGATCCCAGCGCAGTCATTGGTATAAGCTTGGTCTTCTCCGAGCGCAACCAAAGACATTTAAGATGCATGAACCATTGTCGGAGTGCGTCGTCGTTCGTATCTTATTTGCCATATGTCGTACTTAAAGCAAAGGAAGACGGCAAGTATCTAGTCTCTTTCATTGTCATTCCGATCCAATAGTATATGCTCTGTGAACCTCGGTTTTAGTACTTAGTCAGGAATTGCAGCCAATTAGTGCGAGTGTGGTGGGCGTGTGTGCCGCGTAAGCCGCTTTGCAGTGTATGCCACATCCGGAAAGAATGCGAAGCAGCGTAACATAAGCTCGACGCAAAATCATGGAAAAGCTTCTGCATAACGGGAGAAAGTTATGAAGGAACAATGGCATAACACGCGTTGAAAGGTCGATTGCTCTCTCGAGGTGTGTCCTTTTCAAATCTCTGTAAGAGAAAACAGTTTGTGGCGCCGCTTGTGCGTCCGCGTTAAGAGGCAAGCTGCATATTATACATTGCAGCACACTACAGTCGTTGATCCGATAGCGTTTTAGATATTCTATAGTTACCAGACGGCGACGCGTAACTGTAATGACAACTGCTATAAATATTAAGCGCTTAAAAAGAAAAGCTGCACAATTGCAAGGGATTGTTGGTTGTTGGGTGTTGGTTGTGTTTCGGACCTTGACGTTACTGATAATAAGATATGGTTGCACGGCGTTGTCTGTGTTTATACTTCTATGGCAGTATATCATTCCCTTTAAGATCACTCTTCGATTGCTGCGAGAGGCCAACGCACTGTAGCGACACTTCCATTTACCGAACAGTAACGTGTAGCTGAGAAACATGTGCAAAATCAGGCTGCCACAAGGTAATTCGAGAAGAGTGAAGCTTTTCAACGTAACGAACGTAACATGTCCCGGGCATGCTGCAGCATTTCAGCGCACAAGAGCATGATCATCATTATATTTAACAGCCTATATACAGGCCGCTATTGGAATCTGAACCTGGAAACGTTTAACGTTAAAACGTTATCTAGTGAGGCGAGTATAGCAGTGTTATTGGAAGAAATAGAGGGTAGTAAATTGGATATAATAGGGCTCAGTGAGGTTAGGAGGACAAAAGAAGCATATACAGTGCTAAAAAGCGGGCACGTCCTGTGCTACCGGGGCTTAGCGGAGAGACGAGAACTAGGAGTCGGATTCCTGATTAATAAGGATATAGCTGGCAACATACAGGAATCCTACAGCATTAACGAGAGAGTGGCAGGTCTTGTTGTGAAACTTAATAAGAGGTACGAATTGGCGGTCGTACAGGTCTACGCCCCTACATCCAGTCAGGATGACCAGGAAGTCGAAAGCTTTTATGAAGACGTGGAATCGGCGATAGGTGAAGTCAAAACAAAATACACTATACTGATGGGCGACTTCAATACCAAAGTTAGGCAAGAAGCAGGCTGGAGACAAGTCAGTGGGGGAATATGGAATAGGCTCTAGGAATAGCAGGGGAGAAGTATTAGTAGAGTTTGCAGAACAGAATAATATGCGGATAATGAATACCTTCTTCCGCAAGCGGGTTAGCCGAAAGTAGACGTGGATGAGCCCAAATGGCGAGACCAGAAATGAAATAGACTCCATACTCTGCGCTAACCCTGGCATCATACAAGATGTGGACGTGCTCGGCAAGGTGCGCTGCAGTGACCATAGGATGGTAAGAACTCGAATTAGCCTAAACTTAAGGAGGGAACTGAAGAAACTGGTACATAAGAAGCCAATCAATGAGTTTGCGGTAAGAGGGAAAATAGAGGAATTCCGGATCAAGCTACACAACAGGTATTCGGCTTTAACTCAGCAAGAGGACCTTAGTGTTGAAGCAATGAACGACAATCTTATGGGCATCATTAAGGAGTGTGCAATAGAAGTCGGTGGTACCTCCGTTAAACAGGATACCAGTAAACTATCGCAGGAGACGAAAGATCAGATCATGAAACGCCAATGTATGAAAGCCTCTAACCCTACAGCTAGAATAGAACTGGCAGAATTTTCGAAGTTAATCAACAAGCGTAAGACAGCTGACATAAGGAAGTATGATATGGATAGAATTGAACATGCTCTCAGGAACGGAGGAAGCCTAACAGCAGTGAAGAATAAACTATGAATAGGCAAGAATAAGATTTATGCGGTAAGGTACACAGCCGGCAATATCATTACTAATATGGATGAGTTAGTTCAAGTGGTTGAGGAGTTCTATAGAGATTTATACAGTACCAGTAGCACCCACGACGATAATGTGAGGGAGAATAGTCTAGAGGAATTTGAAATCCCACAAGTAACGCCGGAAGAAGTAAACTTAAGAGCGCCTTTGCAGCTATGCAAAGGGGGAGGCAGCTGGGGAGGATCAGATAACAGCAGATTTGTTGAAGGATGGTGGGAACATTGTTCTAGAAAGACTGGCCACCCTACATAAACAATGCCTCATGACCTCGATCGTACCGGAATCTTGGAAGAAAGCAAACATAATCCTAATCCATAAGAAAGGGGACGCCAAGGACTTGAAAAATTATAGACCGATCAGCTTACTGTCCATTGCCTAAAAAGTATTTACTAAGGTAATCGCAAATATAATCAGGAACACGTTAGACTTCAGTCAACCAAAGGACCAGGCAGGATACCGTAAAGTCTACTCAACAATAGACTATATTCACACTATCAATCAGGCGATAGAGAAATGTGCGGAATATAACCAACCCTTATATATAGCTTTCATTGATTACGAAAAAGCGTTTGATTCAGTTGAAACCTCAGCAATCATGGAGGCATTACGGAATCAGGGTGTAGAGGAGCCATATGTAAAAATACTGAAAGATATCTCTAGCGGCTCCACATCCACCGTAGTCGTCCATAAAGAAAGCAACAAAATCCCAATAAAGAAAGACGTCAGGCAGGGAGATACTATCTCTCCAATGCTATTCACAGCGTGTTTTCAATAGGTATTCAGAGACCTTCAGAGTGGGAAGAATTGGGGATAAAAGTTGATGGAGAATACTTTAGTAACTTGCGATTCGCTGATGATATTGCCTTGCTTAGGAACTCAGGAGACCAATTGCAATGCATGCTCATTGACCTGGAGAGGCAAAGCAGAAGGGTGGGTCTTAAAATTAATCTGCAGATAATTAAAGTAATGTTTAACAGTCTCAGAAGAGAACAGCAGTTTACGATAGGTAGTGAGGCACTGGAAGTTGTAAGGGAATACATCTACTTAGGGCAGGTAGTGACCATGGATCCGGATCATGAGACTGAAATAATCAGAAGAATAAGAATCGGCTGGAGTGCGTTTGGCAGGCATTCTCAGATCATGAACAGCAGGTTGCCATTATCCCTCAAGAGAAAAGTGTATAATAGCTGTGTCTTACCAGTACTCACCTACGGAGCAGAAACCTGGAGCCTTACGAAAAGGGTTCTATTTAAATTGAGGACGACGCAACGAGCTATGGAAAGAAGAATGATGGGTGTAACGTTAAGGGATAAGAAAAGAGCAGATTGGGTGAGGGAAGAAACGCGAGTTAATGACATCTTAGTTGAAATGAAGGAAAAGAAATGGGCATTGGCAGGACATGTAATGAGGAGGGAAGATAACCGACGGTCATTAAGGGTTACGGACTGGATTCCAAGGGAAGGGAAGCGTAGCAGGGAGCGGCAGAAAGTTAGGTGGGCGGATGAGATTAAGAAGTTTGCAGGGATGACATGGCCACAATTAGTACATGACCGGGGTTGTTGGAGAAGTATCGGAGAGACCTTTGCCGTGCAGTGGGCGTAACCAGGCCGATGATGATGATGATGATGATGATGATGATGATGATGATGATGATTTTATATCCACTGGGCCCAGGACGAAGGCATCTCCCAGTGATCTCCAATCACCCCTATCTCGCACTGGGTGACTCTAAGTTATGCCTGCAAATTTTCTCATTTCATGGCACCACCTGATCCTTTGCCGCCCTCGACTACGGCTCCCTTCCCTTGGCGCCCTATCTGTAACTCTAGTAAACTGCCAGTTATATACCTAGCGAATCACGTGGCATCACCAGCTGCATTTTCCCCCTTTTTCCCACAATTGGGATATCGGCTACTTTTGTTTGCTCTATAATCCACGCCGTCGTCGTCCCGTATCTTAACGTAACACCTTTGATGTTTAATTCCATCACTCGTTGCGCGGTCGTTAACTTCTTCTGAAGCTCCTTTGTTAACCTCCAAGCTTCTGTTCCTTATGTTAGTACCAGTATAATGCAGTGATTGTACACGTTTAAAGCGAAGCTTTCGTTGTCTGCTTTCCCGGGTTTGGGGTGGTGGCCTGGCTGTTGGGTCGGTCACTATCTCAACGGATATATATATATATATATATATATATATATATATATATATATATATATATATATATATATATATATATATATATATATATATATATATATATATATATATATATATATATATAAATGTTATATGAAAGTCCTCGCTATGTCGTTTACATCATCATTTTTGTTCCCAGTCTAATAGCTTGAATACTTCTTCAAAGCATTCAGTGAATAGCATTGCAGAGATTGTGTCTCCTTGCGTAACCCCTTTCTGAATCGGTATTTTTTCGTTTTTCTTGTGGAGAATTATGGTAGCTATGGAGGCCCAGTGTTAAGATATTCACGTACGCATCCGGTGCTTCTTGATTACGCTATGCCGCTATGACTGCTGTTACCTCTACTGAATCTAATGCGTTTTCGCAATCTATGAAAGATTACGCAAAATTACACTCAAAATTGCCGCGCGACTGGCTGCTCGAGGCACTTCGCGTGTAATCGCGGGCCTCTTTCACGCTCGGAAAAGTACTTTTATTTAGCACGTATTGAACAACAGAAAGCTGTTTGGCGAATTTTTCATGTAGCTCTACAATTTTCTCCTTGACACTTTTCATCTAATTATAATATTCGAAAAGATAATTTGAGCATCTCCAAGCGACGGCAAACATTAGCTTAATTCTGTCCAGCTACGTGGCATATGCATATATTTAAATCTTGGTACCTGATAGTTGGAGCACCCTGTATATTATGATTACGTACAACGGGGAGTGATGTCGCAATGAAACAGGAAACGACGCAGAAAAAGCAGATGTCCGCAGGATCATCCCCACCGGCTACAATCACCGCAGCCGCACCGGGTACACTATGTGCCGTAAGGTAAATATGTAAAAACTTGATTAGTCAATTTTTAGTAAATAATTAATTATACATTTTGGTTTCTCGTGCAAATGATGCCCAGCTCTTTGAGTAATTTACTTCAAGGACTCGAACTGTGATATTGTTGCTATATATATATATATATATATATATATATATATATATATATATATATATATATATATATATATATATATAATAGTCGATTTTGCATCTCAATTTGTGCATCTCAAGTATTGTCCACCGGTTCGAGTAGACCAGCTCATGATCTATAATTGTGATATCTGCCGCAGGCAACTCTTAAAGATTTTCGGAAGTGTACGCTGAAACACCCTGTGTGTGTGTGTGTGTGTGTGTGTGCGTGCGTGTCTGTGTGTGTGTGTGTGCGCGCGTGCGTGCGTGCGTGCGTGTGTGTGTGTGTGTGTGTGTGTGTGTGTGTGTGTGTGTGTGTGTGTGTGTGTGTGTGTGTGTGTGTCACACACACACACACAGCTGAACCGAAACCAAAACCGCCACCAGACGATGCGGGTTCGGTTCAACTTCACTTTATTGTTTCATCAATCGTAGATTTAGATATAAATTATGGTGTCATGAAGAAAGATGCCCCAAGGTGTGATACTGCAGCGCGACTGATGATACCGCATCCATCACACCGTCTAGCAGCATAGAGGCTTAGGCTAGGTAGCAGCGCATGGCACGGTACGTGATAAAAATGAAATGCTGTATTAGGCCACTTTTAATTCCATAGCAATAATGCACTATGAGCACCAATACTCATTGCCATGGAGCCATGAGCCGTCAATAATGATATAACTAATTGCCCAGCGTAGCGTCGTACATTCGGATGATCCCACAGGTGTTCAAGGATGAAACTTGCACGTACACCGGCCCCAGCCAGCACAGGCGGCATCGATGACGATTCTGTCCTGATTGTCCCTAGCGCAGGCCATCATGCACATCTGCCTTGTACAAGCTGCCGGAAAAATAAAGGGTGAAAAGCGGTTAGGACTACGGTGGCAGTGCCGGCGTAGTGGATATTTGTTGTAAAAAGGTTTACACAAAAAGCAGACAGACAGTGACAAAGGCAACAACACGTGAATTAACATGATAAATATAAAAAATTGAAGTTAATTATCATTGATATGAACCGAAGGTTCACTCTCACATGTATACGCGCCGAACTTTTTCATGTGGAACGCTTTGCTAATTTTTCTTTCCAGTTTACTGCGCTCTCTCCCCACTATCGATACACTATCAAAAACTGGTCGGCATTCGAGCTTTTTGCAGTGCAATGGCAAGTTCCCTCCTGTACCTGTACGTAGCAAATAGCGATGCTCACGCATGCGGTCATTAATGCAACGACCTGTCTGGCCGATATAGGACAGTCCGCATGAGAGAGGTATGCGATGCACAACCGAAGATGCACAGTTTTTTGAAAAAAAGTGGCGTGCTTTTTTCCACAGCCACTAGTCGCATCTTTCTTCTCCCCTGTGATGCTTTTGCACGACCTAACCAGTTCGCTCGGCGCCGAAAACACTAGTGTGACGCCATTCCTAGTGGCCACCCTCTTAAGATTATGGGACAAAAAAATTATGGGGTTTTACGTGCCAAAACCACTTTCTGATTATGAGGCACACCGTAGTGGAGGGCTTCGGAAATTTCAACCACCTGGGGTTCTTTAACGTGCACTTAAATCTAACTACACGGGTGTTTTCGCATTTTGCCCCCATCGAAATGCGGCCGCCGTGGTCGGGATTCGATCCCGCGACCTTGTGCTAAGCAGCCTAACACCACAGCCACTGAGCAACCACGGCGGGTCAAGATTATGAGACCAGCCATGCAAATACGGCATCAGTACGACCTTTTTGCTTTTTGAAGATTCATTGTCGTCCGTGGTTTCCACGGTTTTCTTTTTTGTGTACTTTCTAAACAAGGATTCTGACAGCCATCAGGAGTGAGACCGGGTACCCTGCCGACATTAATCTCGCCTTCTGGGCTTCAAAACTCTGCTGCGATGAGTGGGTGCAACTCTTGCTAAGAGCATTCGTCAAGCACAAGGAAACTATGCCACGTTTTATTAATTTGGAGTGTGACGATTCGTACGGGAGGAGCGATTTTTCCGATCTAGGGCAATACTGCCAACGCACATGACACTCACTTTTAAATTTAATTTCCAAATCAAGAGATCTGATCAAGTTTTTTTTTTGCAAAGTTCGAACGTGAGCCTGAGATCTCGGGAGGACTCCTCGAAACACGTTAAAATCCTTCTCGCCTTTGATTCAAGGCAATCATCGGATTTTAACCTTAAAAGCAGTAAAAAATCATCGCTATCACTAAAAAGCAACAATCACTAAAATCCAATTGACTAAAAACCTTGTTATTGTTCTTGGGTGTATACGCATGCGTGGCGGAGATTTGTGGAATGTTTTCACAATAAACTTCAGTTGTAAGTCCAGCGTTGTCCTGTCCGTTCTTACTTGTGCTCGCGTCCGTACTTGCTGGAAACCATTTACGTTCACCATGCACCAACTGGCCCAGTAAACTACTCTACTAAACTTGTGATAGACATCTGCATCAGTTTATGCCAGCGAAACACATAGCTTTTGCAAGGTTATTCTATCTATAATGTAAGTCATACCAACTTCGAGGTCATCTGCATATAGTAGCTTCCCCGGTTTCTCGTCGTCCTTAAAAAAAATGAAAACTAAATTCAGCGGTTTTGCTCGCCAAGGCCATGATATGCCTATGAGGCACGCCGTAGTGGGGGACTCGGGATTGCTTTTGACCACCTGGGGTTAACATTAATGGGCCTCTAGATCGACGTACATGAGTCAGAACTTGGGACGTCGAGCTCGGCAGCGCAGCGCAATATCCAGTGGGCCACCGTGACGAGCCTCGTCGTCGATATTGTAACTCGGCATCGCACAACAGTATTGCAGGCGCCTATCGAAGACTGAACTGCACGAACGGGTAGCCGGCAAAAGAAGAAATGTGGACCGTTTCTTATTCTCGTTTTCTTGTTTTACCTCGACAACTGTTCGGTGCTAACGTTCTTGTAACTGCAAACGGTGTTGCTGCCCGTCGCGATAGGTTATCGTCATATATTTATAGAAAAGTACCAGACACTTCGTGTCACCAGGATTCTGTGGTAAGTTCTTCAACTCTGCATGCCAAGCTAGGTTGTCAGTGCGTGCCAAAATAGATGTGCTGATCAGTCGTGATTGGTAGCGATGACCAATACCCAAATCTGGTGCGGAAACTAAGCCACCTTCGTTTAACAAAACTGCTTATGTTGGATGCGCATAGCGCCGGACACGGAGTTGCAGGCATATACTGCAGGAATGTTCGCGCGATGAACGGACGGATGGAACAAAGTGAACATTCGCTTTGAAACAGAGTGGTAGCTGATGCCGGCAACCTCCCTTCTGCATTTATTATCGGTCCTTAGGATGTGCCATCCGCGCTAACAAACCATCGAAACGTAAATTAATTTATTGCCCTATAAAGGCAATGTATTTCCATTCTGCGCTCCCTGTCTTTTGATGAACGTGATGATGATGATGATGATGATGATGATGATGATATTAGCATATTTAAAACGACGTGGTGACATATTCCACCAATACTCTAGCCGTGGCGCCATCTGAAGCTGCGACAACGGCAGAAACACGCCAAACAGTTGCCCGCCCGTTAAAAAAGCTCAGCAAGAACACGTGCCCAGCGGAAAGGCGTATTCTGCACTTTGAGAATGCCTGACAGGTAACGCGTGTCCGCCTAGCTGCAAGTCTCAACTAGTGATGGCTTCACCAGGTGACACGCGGGAATCGGCAGAAGCGCAGCGAAAAGCTAAACGTGCCACAACAGAAAGAGACATCGCGTGCAGCAGGCCGCCGTCGTCGCCAGGGAAACAGCGAGCTGTGTGCTCCACGAGAACGAGGGCCGGTGCAACTGTTGTCTAGATCGCGTCCTGAAGCTAATGTCCTGAAGCTTTATTAGCTAATGCTGCGACATGTTCTGCGGGTTTCACGCAGTCACTGCCGTAATATTTTATCCTTCTCCTTCGGATATTCTTTATTTCATTGTGTCTCTCCCGAACCTATGTGTTTCGCCCTTGCAATACACGAACTCGTATAGTCAGTGATTGCTCCCTCGCCATTTTTGTTGTTGTTGTTGCTCGTGGTTTTTATCTAGCAGCTCAGTATAGGGTGGCTATGCTACAAACGTGCCGTTTTGTTTAATGAAAACCTGTACTCCCCAATAACGTCCCACTGGTTCTGCGGAACTGTTCCGAAAATGTAAGTTTTAAAGATTACGTAGTGCACATTTCCGGCATGCCGCGGATTGGTTTGTTTGTTGTTGTTTTTTTATGTGTTTTCTGGGTTCGGCTGTTTAGCAGTCGTATGTAAATATTGCACTTAATTGATGGAACCTATCAATGTTGCGAACCAAAATGGTAATTTTCAGGCTGCTTTAGCATCAAACAATTTCTTTGCAGCACCAATGTCTTTGGTTCGCTTTAAGGGGCACTAAAATGGCAGGTTACGTACTGTTCTGATGCAGCTAATATGATACCATTGCCAGGAACAGATCATTTGTAAGCCAGAAAGCAGTGTTAGAGGCAAAAGTGAATAGCGACACCGTATTCCAGTTCTAGAAGCCGACCATGAAAACTAACTAATTGTGGCGATGACACGCGGATTCAAATATTGTTTACTACAAAAAACAAAAAAAGAAGTCCGACACCGCATGCCATCCCAACCTGCTGGAAATTTTTGGGCCTGGCGGTTTGTACTGGTTAGTCGTATGACAGTTGGCATGCCAAGTTGTGCCATATGTCCTGCGCTTAATGATACGTAGCTTTCGATTCGTTATTAACACTCGAGGAAGAAGTCAACTTGGCCCCAAAATGTTCTTCTGCTCTCAACAAATTCTGTTGTTTTAAAGCTGGTAAAGCTACAGAAAAGTAAACTAATTGATCAGTGTAATTGGGAGCAAACCTTAAATGACTATTTGCTATACTGTATTGAAGAAAATGTGATAGAAAGCAACACTCACGAATCTCGCCCTCTGTCCACGCAAGGTCTGAAAAACAAAATGGTGGTTACCACACAGCCTTACGAGTTATGCTTACTGAATAGTTCTAGTGTGTCCGGCTTGCGCTGTTATGTCTTATGCTCATAAATGGACAACCAGAAGGTTTCGACTTCATGAGGCCAACTTCAGCCTCAATTTAACTTCCGTCTCACAGTGGCATGCTGTCGAGGGGAGGTAGGCGACTGCTATAAATTCTGCTATTGAGATTAAGCGCATTTTGGCCTCAACTTCATGGGCAAGTTCAAGGACGAGGGAGTTGTAATGCTGGGTGAGCTCGTGTTTTAAGGTTGAAGTTTCCCGCAAAGGCTAAGCTACATATAATCTCTTCCTGAATAAATATGCTTACAGATATTGTGTTCGTGCTCTTGGACAAGAACATCGACCAGAAGGCGCTCAACGATGGCTAACAGACGCAGATAAATCAGAGAAACGTCTATATTTAATTCTCGCTGGTTAAAGCTCGGCCATATGATGCACAAAAGCTTGTGCAAAGCAGCGCCAATAGAATTCCTTGTACCTATTATTCCTTGGAATGCCCAGCAGAACATTCACGCAAAGAAAATCATTGTGCGTGAGCGTGCGTGCGTTTATGTGTGCATATACATGTGTATGAGTGAGTGAGTGAGTGAGTGAGTGAGTGAGTGAGTGAGTGAGTGAGTGAGTGAGTGAGTGAGTGAGTGAGTGAGTGAGTGAGTGAGTGAGTGAGTGAGTGAGTGAGTGAGTGAGTGAGTGAGTGATCGAGCGAGCGAGCGAGCGAGCGAGCGAGTGAATGAGTACTAACAAATGGGCTTAATGTTTGTCATACCATCAGTATGTGAAAAGAGTGAGGTGATACAAAGGAATAAGTGTCGCAGTTTTACCCGAAAAGCCAAGCATAGATAGCGATATCAAAGTACCATATTCCCAATCACATGAAGTTGACCGTATGCATTACAACAAACACGCTGCACGCCTGCAGAGCGGAAGCAGCAAAATCTACCGCGTGCTCTGATGTGACGATCACGTGTTTAGCTTCAAGTGTGTTGCGCAATGCTCCTTCCTCGATTTTTTTTATGCATGAGAGAAGGAGGCGAGAGCTCTCACTCTTTAGCCCGGCCATAGGGCAGCGTGCGATCGAACCCCTAACGGCGAACATTGGGCGGACGGAAAAACTGCATATATCAAGCCAAGCATTTATCCCTCTCGACCCACCCTCGCATGCTGTCCTTCGCACCTGCAGCACATCCCGTGACCAGCAGCATACGGCGCTCGGCCCACCCACTTGGACTTTATTCCAGACAATACGGCGACGCTGATGGCGAAAGTCCGCTTGGACTGTTCACATAATTACCATCGCCAAAAAATGAGACTGCATGTGTAATGTTATGTGAAACTTACTTGTCTGCGCGGTTGAATTAGTATGCTATATAATAAATATTCGAGGTAATTTGTGCGTACAACGCTAAATGAGCACGACAATTATAATGTGTTCCAGCTTTCACCTAAGTTCCGGTACAAGTTTCACAGCATACGAGTTAGGGCCCTTAGCCCTAAAACACTTCTGAATAAAATATTAAATTATGGGGTTTTACGTGCCAAAACCACTTTCTGATTATGAGGCACGCCGTAGTGGGGGACTCCGGAAATTTCGACCACCTGGGGTTCTTTAACGTGCACCTAAATCTAAGCGTATGGATGTTTTCGCATTTTGCCCCCATCGAAATGCGGCCGCCGTGGCCGGAATTCGATCCCGCGACGTTGTGCTCAGCAGCCCAACACCATAGCCACTGAGCAACCATGGCGGGTCCTTCCGAATAGAAAAGGACGCAGACGCAGAACGTAGAAACCAGTTAACGGCAATACAACGATGACGACACGACGAGGACAACAATCATCGCGTGGCTGCGATGATATCACGACGATGACGACAACAGGGGCACGACGACCACAACGGCATGACAACGACAACACAATACGGCATCAACGACTGTATGACAACACTTATTTGACTGACATTTGAGGCAGCGAAGAGCTGTATTCGTCAAAGGACTCGAGTGTTGTCATTTGGCGCCGGAAAACGCAAACGATAGCGTCTTCTAATACATGACAGACGGGCCCTTTTTGAATTTTGCCCCCACGGAAATGCGGCCGCTACTGCCGCAATTCAATCCCGCGCCCTCGGTTCAACATACACGTCAACGGTCGCGACACCGTCGTATTTCTTGCTTTCGTCAAAAGCACTCTTCCTGGTTGTCCTTCGCCACCGCTCCCATTTCCTCCCACGTGATCGTGCCCCTCCGAACAGTCAATGCGACTTATCGTCACACTGGCACAACTCTGTAAATGTGGCAGTCCTGAGGTGACGTTGTGCCAGTAAAGACGAAGTTGCTCAGGTGATAGAACTAAATCCGACATGGCGTTTGCCAAGACAGGAATTCGTGTTCTCTGTGCCTCTTGTGTACTGTGTCACAAATTTTCATTTCTCGAATGGTGCCAGCTTTTCGTTTTATCTACACTAGATGAGAATGCCTGCAAACATCAGGTTATTTCACTTGACTAACGCGCGCCGTAACAAAAAAGTGAGCAAAGACTTTGC
This sequence comes from Dermacentor albipictus, assembly GCF_038994185.2. Classification (NCBI taxonomy): domain Eukaryota; kingdom Metazoa; phylum Arthropoda; class Arachnida; order Ixodida; family Ixodidae; genus Dermacentor; species Dermacentor albipictus. The sequence continues at coordinate 20,912,303 of NC_091821.1, forward strand.
TCTTCTTTTTTCGTTTTTACTGCGACAGCAGTTAGAAGCTCGGCAGCTGGCTTCACTGCAATTGCCCGCCATTTCGTTAACTTTGAACTTTGTGGCGCGTTTTACTCCACCGTAATCGCGACGCTCTGCAATCACCCGCCCCTGCATCAATGTGCGAGCACCCGTATGTAGAAACACGCCCCAAGTGATCAAAGCACGAAAATTATTAGAACGCACATTGGAGCCTCTGCCAACCAAACCGAAGGAGGGCCAGCTTTGCTACTTCCCAGTACACGCTAACCAATTAAGGCTTTGTGTCCGCTGCCTCGCAAAGCCTTTTAACGCGATATCGTTAAGGAGCTAGTGTCGCAGAAAAGCCGGTGTCGTCGGCGTCGGCGTCCGCGGCGTTGACCGTGAGCAATAAATCCCGGCAGGCACTTCATAAATAAAAAGCAACTTCCAAGATGGGCTGGGTGGGAATCGAACCAGGGTCTCCGGAGCGTGAGACGGAGACGCTACCACTCAGCCACGAGTTCGATGCTTCCAAGCGGTACAAACGCGCCTCTAGTGAATGCGGTGTTGCCTTCGAAACGAGCCGTGGAAAGTTCTACTGCGGTGTATATCGGTAATTATGAACATGTAACTTACAGAAGTCCCAATTACACGAGTAGCGAAGTGCGTTTCCGCTGCATTTCTTCTACGCTTTCCACACGCGCAAAGCCATCTTGCGGCAAACACAGAAGACCCCCTCCTCTCCATGTACGGCGCTGCCCCGACAGATGGCGCGCCACGCGCGGCCCGGACTCGCTCTCTCCTGACGACGCTTCGCCTTGCTCCCTCTGCAGAATCAACCGTCCTTCCTTTCTTTAGATCACTATCTGTCTATCTCTCTGCCCGTGCCGATCACGACGTTTGGCTGGCATGCATCATTTCCCCCTCCGAGATACCGAGTTCTTTGGTTCGTTCCGCTTGCTCAGGCGCACGTTTCGCTGCTGCGCCGAACGCTGCGTTGCTCGACCATAAGGCTCGACGCTCATCGCGTCCGATGCGGGGCGCCTCGTAAGTGATGGCTGCCCTGTAGTCCATTGTCTTACACCCCTTGGCGGGTCGACGGGAACGCTGTCGCGTTCCACTCTTGAAGGCGAAGCTTAAGCGTCCTCCAATTTTTACTTGCTTTGCGGAATAGATAGCACTTCCTTCGGAAGCGCGTGCTGTGGAGAAAGAGGCAGATGTATTGCGAAGATAATGCGGGGTTTGGAAATTACTGCGACCAACTGTGTTTCTATGAGCTTGGCTTCTCCTAATTTGTCTGCTTTATAGCGCACGTATTGTACTCCGATTGCGAATAAGTTTTACCAAGTTCGCCTCGTTTGGGTAGTTGGGCTTCCTCAACAAATTCACTATTTTCTCGCCACGTCATGTTCGCTCGGGCATATTCTTCACATTGTTTCGCCGTTTATTTTCCCGACAAATGCTTCTTCCAGACAGCTTTTATCATTAGCATGCTCTTTATATCTCCCGGCCCACCCTGCCATCTTTACTCGATGTCCAGCGTTCACGCTTTCTATGGTACGCGGATCAATGGCTTCCTTGTCAATGGGAGGTGACGTTGACAAGCTTCCGTTCATGAATTTTCTTTCCAAATTTCTACCTTTCTTGGTCCGGCCCCTTCGCTTTATCTAAAGTCAGTTCTTTCCTAATCAGGAGAAGAAAAGTAATGTTCCAGCGAAGCTGTATATGGCTAGGTTCTGATGAAAAACGTGTCCGCGGGCAACAGAAGTGTAGAAAATGAATACACACACACACACACACACATATATATATATATATATATATATATATATATATATATATATATATATATATATATATATATATATATATATAGCCAAACTGTTTCCCTGTTATGTTATTAGTCGCGGCGGTGGCTCTGAATGTTATCATCTTATCAACCATGTTATGACGCATGACCTTCATGGACATATACTAAACGTGGGATGGTGGCACTCCTTCGCTCCCGCTGGAGGGTCGACAAGGATAGTAAAACGCAATAGTGCACTCACCAATCGTCGGCTTTAACGTCGACCTAGCGCACCCCGACGGCAAGTGGATTGTATCCTTCCTGTTTTAACGGTTTGGAATTGAATGCTGCATGGTCGTGAAGGCGCCGACCACGCGTCACCGGTCGTGTATAGATTTACCGTTTGGCAAGAACGTGTCCAGCATAGCAGTACAACCGATCGCAGGGTTCCACAGCGACCACGATGCTATGGTCACAGTAACAAAATAAAGACGATAACAATCACGCAGTTACGTGTGTGCGTCTTTATTCAATCAATATAGCAATAACCATATAAATATAGTTGTCCTTTGTCCTTTGTCCAAGTTCACGCTGTCAAATGTCATTGATCAACACCAACTAGCCAGGTCGCATATACCTTACTAGAGTTTCAGGTGAGTTTAGAGGAAGTGAAAGCTCCTTTAAATAGTTAGTGGTGATCGATGAGAGGGAGAGCGTATAGCCATCACGAGAACGAAGTGGGAGCCATGGGTACCGCCGTACGCGACAACGCTATTCCTTAGCGTGCGTAGACATTAAGGAAGTTAAATTCGCCAGGTTACGCACACACGGGAGCAAAAGTATACGGACCACGGGGTCTCCGAAAAAACTAAATTTATTTTGGAATTAGCATGCATACACTGCAATTGACGAATAGACTGGTAGGTTCGCAATGCCCAAGTTGTACTGCAGTCCTCAATTTCAAGTTGAATTCACAGGTTGAGGAAAAAATCGGCTTTATCACGCAATCCATGGTCCGTATACTTTTGCCCACGAGTGTACGGTATCACAACGCATGTAATCCACAGAAAACCAATAACGTACTGAGCATGCGCAGTGAGGACAACGCTATATCTTTACGTTTAGTTGTAAACAATTTTCATAACTCTCTAATAGGTATATTTACATGTCATATAATTGTCACTGCCATCGGTACATTTTCAAGTCTATATCTGCTACAGTGACGCCTGCATGGCTGAAAGGCCATGTCTTTCGCCAATACACACAAAACAGACTTTGCATTAAGCATTAAGCATAGCAGCTATTGCTGTGAAGGCCTTCGGGGAACGTTGGTGTGCCGAACAGCTTCTCTTCGCGTGGATCACTGCATTTTCTTACCATGCATCCACGATACTAGCTAGGAAGTTATACTAACCGCAAGAAACACAATCGGCTTTTAGTGATAAGACCTTCTATGAAGTTTAGTACAGGGCATCATTGCCAGATTCAAGAAAAGGATGGTAAAATTTTGTGTTTTAATATTTCTAAAAAAATACCTGCATGTGTATGTAGTAAACTTATACGGGAAAAAAAAAACAGCACTGTAATGTAATGCGTCGTTTTTAAGGAACGCCACGCGCTCATGGCTTAGGGTTAGTTTCATTCAACTCGGGCTTGTTAATTAACATAGAGCAAAATATCAACACACAAGTGCATCGGTATTCCAAAAACATTGGAATGCAACGGTACCACTAGAAATTGAATTCACAGCGATGTGTTTGGGCGGAATAATATTGTGGCCGCCATGGACGGATATTAGGAGACGGAGGTTGGAGGAGGGGGAACGGGAGGGGGAATAGGGTCCCGAGGACTATTATGCAGAAGCGAGCGTGAGCTTGCGATAGTGAGCCGAGGAAGCTGGGTCTTGAATTACGCCGTTTTTGCGTGCGCTCATTGATGGAGGTCAAGTTACCTCCTGGATTTCGGAAGTGCGGCAGGTGGTAAAGGGAGCGGCAGCGTGGAACGTTCGCTTTGGGACAAGCACGTGCGCTCCCCGCTGCCGGCGCTCCTCATCACGCCAGCATTACGACTGCGAGTGCTCACGGTAATCGAGTGAACTCTGCTCGTGCATGTCTTTGGGTGCATATGACACCGCATTTGTTTGTTATACTACGCGAATGTTTACTGCAGTTTTACCGCCCATGAAACTGCGAGCCTCACTTCATGTGCACTAAGTAACAATTTACAGCCTTCGGGGTGTATCTTCGTCCCACAACAATAATAGTCATCAGTCTTGCTTGGGTTGCGTTGCTTGAAAACTCTGCGCTCGCTATTTTCCTGTCAAGAATGCTATGTCACACCGATAACGCGCGCATGCCGCTCGTGACCTGGAATTACCGAGCGCGTGGTGTTTGACCCGTTGAACCTACGGGCCCGTTTGCCCTACGTAGAACTGGCCACAGCTAAGGGGAATTTGATAAACCACACCCATAGGGCAAACGGGACGGTGTATCAATCAGAGGCTAATGGGGCATAAAAGGTCGTTAACCGGTGGATCGCCTTCTAATCTTTCGCTACATTGCCGACATTGTAACTGCAAGCCACAGTTAGATGAATGCGCGATATTGTACAGGCATAAGAATGAAGATACACGTCTTATGGTAGAGGCATGGCATATCTATAAGGGTGGAAGTGCGTGCGTGAGTCAGCCTTCGATTACTTTACATAAGGAAGAGATTAAGTGCCTTAACAGTTATCTCTCACGTAGACCAGCACGTGTACCCGATTGACACGCGGTGTTACCATTCCTGAGCATGCGCAGATGAGTTTTGTGTCTTCTTTCATTTTTCGCCTCAGTGCTCCCTTCAGTTGATAGTCGGCGTTCGTGTTGTCCACTTCTCTACTCTTGTGTCCTGTCTGCACGCCTCACTTATATTTTGCATAATGAATCCTTACCAACTAGCTCAGCTTTCTGTCGTGGGAAGCGTTCGCCCACATTCCCTGCAGTTACTAGGACACCGTCTCGGAGGCGCAGAAAGCAGTGCAAACACTCTTGTGCTTGGTAACATTGGTTGCCCTGTGCGAATGTAGTTGACTGCGTGACGTATAGTCACTAAAGTATTCACCACATCTAGCTTTCCCTCTATCTACCTTTGTCATCTTGCTATTACCTTCTCCTCTCCCACTGCGCAGATTCTTTTCTAGTTAACACACCGCTATCTCTTTCTCTTGCCAATGGAAACGTATTTCTCAAGACATGATAACCGTCGTTTTATGCTTGCCCATCGTCGAGTTTCCTGAAACTGTCATTTTCATGTGCAACAGCACTTTAGGAAGGTACCGTCTAGGAATAGAATAAATGATAGCAGACTGACCAAAACTTAACGTTGTTGTTACGACCCTAATAAGGAATAAAATATGATTTCGTCAGTAATAAATAAATGCATTTGAAGCACAAGGACTTAGGCCACAAATTTTAATCAACGCCGCTTTCAATAATTGTGCTATGCATGCCAGAGCGAACCGTTTTATTAACCAGCGGTCACCCTCGCTTCACTCCAGCCCAATGGCTATAGTACCCTGAGACTATCCTCATGCGCAACAACACTGGGAAGGTAACTATAAGAATGTACGAAATGGTGGCAGACTTGCCATGAGTTGACGGGATTTCTGGACCTTAAACGGAATAAAATATGAATTTATCATAAGCTAACAAATTTATAGCCCACACGTTTATGCCAACATTTTAATTATTGCCATATAATATGGGTTTCGCGTGGGTCAAGAACGTTTTTAGCCATTCCAATGCAAACATATTTTTCAGGCCACGATCACTGTCACTTCATTGTCGCCCAATGGTGACCTTCCTGGAAGCCCAAGGTGACGAAGCAAAACTTTTTCCTCGGTTCAAGTTACGGTTAAAGCCTTTCGGCTCCGTGCGACTCCAGCTCAGGTACATAAAGCGTAACAGTTAAGATTCGTTTAGACTGGTTCTAATTCTTTTGCCAAGTACATTTTCATTCGCGCGATGATAAAAAAAAATATATACATCTGAAGGTAATACCAACTACAGTTGTCTAGCGAGATTTATCCCGTTTGTGTCTCCCTTTTTTTAGCATTTTTGCGTCAGGCCCATCTCTGGTTTTATTTCATATTTTTATTGGCCTGTCACAAACGCCAATTCTGAATTTTCAGCTACCTTATATAAGAAGGACAAATATTTCACAGCAATTTATAGCTATAAAGATACTCTTTTGCGAATTCCACAAGTAGCTTATGCCCGTTCAAGGCAGTAATTTTCATGGCTTCTCGATTTTGTAATACCTTTGCGGCCGCAAGTTCCTTCACACTGCATTTTTTTGCCTTCTCTTGTTGTGTCACCTTTTCTTGAAAAGTGTTCTTTGTACGAGTTCCAAAAAGAAAGCCGCTTATGCTGTTTTATTTCTTGAAACGAGGTTTTCAATAGCATGTTTATTTAGCCCTAATCACAAGGCGTTGGTTAAAGATGTTGACGTAGGCCATCCTATGCCAGTGTACCGTGCTGCATTCGCAAATCGTTAATTGGATTATGTTTAAGAATCACGTTCAGAAAATGTATGTGTCTCCAACAACAAGGACTTCCTTTAACCTCCATACTTCGATGCTTCCTCTAAAGATGTGGCCACGCACTGAAGGCGGCCGGTGTCATCGCCTCGACGTCCAGCCACCTGTTCGACATCACGAACCGCATCACCAAGATACGATACGACGCCGACACAGATGCTGATGTATGCGTTATCCCTCCCGCAAATGAGGAGCGCCGACGCCGCCAACGCCATCTTTTACAGCAGTCAGTGTTGTTGACCGCACAGGTCAATGGACAGAAGTCTGCTTCGCTTGATATCGGCTTACGACGAGCATTCCGCAGACAGTTCGTAAGTGTGCCTTCCATCGGAGCGAGCTTTCTCTGGCATTTCAAAGTCGTTGTCGACCTCCAACATAGCCGCTCCCAGGACTTCGAGTTGCTGCCAAATGTTCAATGCATGCCATCGAACCTACCCCCGTGTCATCATTCGAAGACACAGTGCGTCACATCGTCACGATGATGACCGTCAGGATGGTCAAAGCTCCTGTTTTAGCGCGTGCTCGTCGTCTCACTCCTGTCCACCAGAAAATCGCTTTGCATGAATTCGAACAGATGATTCAGCTCGGACACACCCGCCGCTCATCTAGCGCTTGGTCTTCGCCAGTCCACATGCTCCCTAAACCATCAGGTGACGGTAGGTCACGTGAAGATTACCGAGCTTTTGTCAAGGTTGCACTAGTGGACCACTAGTGAAGCTCTTTAGCAAAATCAACGTGTTGAAAGCGTATTACAAGATTTCTGCAAAACATTCACATGTTCCAACAATCGCCGTCATAACACCTTTTGACATGTTTGAATATCTGCGGATGCCCTTTAGTCTGAGAAACGCGACCCGAACGTTTCAGTGGTTCGTCGATCAAGTTCTTCGCGGTCTGACTTGGTATTTCGCAAACATCGACAATATTCCCTTCAACAGCACCTCAGCAGACGCCCATGAAGCTCATTTTCATCACGTTCTTGAACGGGGACCGCTAATACGGGCTTGTGGTGAACGGACCAAATAACGAGTTTGGCGCTTTGGCGTAGGATTTTCTTGGTCATCACGTGGATGTTCGGCAGATATGCACTCCCTCCACTCGTGTGGAAGTCATCACTCTGTTTTCAGTTCTGCCGACTCCGATGAAACTGCAGGGATCTTTGCGCCTCGCCAACAGCTACCAACTGCTCTTCCACCACTGCGTTGCCATCTTGCTCTTGCTTCACGCACTGCTACCGGTGAGCCGAAGCCGAACACTCCTAGATTCAAGACAGTCGACACGGAGAAAACCTTTAGAACCATCAAATAGGCTGCCACCAGCGCTACTCTTCTAGCTCATCCAAAGTGTGATGTCTTCATTCACGACTGACGCCTCAGATTTTGCTGTTGGCAGAGGCCTAGAGCAGTTTGTTTATGGCGTTCGGCAGCCGGTCGCCTTGTTTTCACGGAAGCTCGCACCAGGTGAGCGCTGCTATAGCAACTTCGGTTGCAAAATGGCAGCAGCTTATATGGCGGCAAAAGATGTCTATCACTTCCTCGAAGGGCGACAGTCCCATATCCTTGAGAACCATAGATCGCTTACACATTCTGTGACCACTACCGACAGTATCCGCGCTACCTGTAAGATCAGTCAACTCAACAAAGTTTCAAAATTCACGAGCGAAATCCAATACATAAGTGGCAATGACTGCCACCTTGCTGACACCCTGTCCTGGATAGCGGTTGTTGACGATTGTCCACCCGTGATTTCTGCAGCCATATGGCTAACACATTAAGAGTGGACAGTAAACTTCAGGCACTAAGCGTTAAGAACAACTTTGAATACGCGTTACACCTCGACTGCGACATATCCCTGCTTTGTGACATCGGTTATACGGTGTCACAAACCAGTGGTTATCTTCGGTTACTCCCGCCAGATTAGTACCTGTTACACCGACACATTCCAGCATCATTCTCCGGAGCGTCTCTGACGTTCTTCATTTCTTGTCGCAGCCTGTCATCCATTCGACTCAGCCCGTTGCCACTGCACGTTACTGATTAAAGGCATATGCATTGATGCCAATCACTGAACACGTGCTCTTCACAAGTGTCAGCAAGCTGAAGCTCACCTCAACATGCGTCATTCCTGTTTCAGTCATGTGCACCTTGACCTTGTCAAACCATTCCCTATACCCAGGCACAGCCGGTACATTCTAACATGCACTGACGGTTCATGAGTCATTCACCCGCCGACTGGTTGCTACGGAGTTCACATGACCATTATACCAATCGAGGTCGCCATTTCGGCACCACCCTCTTCCAAACCTTCTCTCGACTACTCGTTGTCGCGTTACCGACGCTAGCACCTACCGCCCGATGTCGAACTCAGTGACTGAGCGCTTTCACCACCAGTTAAGAACTTTCCAATCGTCTTACGAGTACCTTTAAAGTCTTTAGGCGCTGCCCCAAGTACTTTATCCTCCAACCCAATGGCCGCGAGGACAGCGCCTGACTTCACCGAACCAAGCCGATATCGATGTTGGCTTCGTTACGATATCGATAGCAATATCATCATACTGGTATCGACACCATCATTACAGAAAACCAACTGACTACCTGTCGGTGAGTTAGTTTCGCCCTGCCCAGCGGCGGGCTTGTCCAGCACTTCTACACATCGCTCTTCCACCTTGTCGCCAGCATGGCTAGGCGGATGCCCTATGGCGAGCTACGACTTCCAGGTTAGAGGTGACAAAGCAGCACTTCAGAGTACTCTTCACGCTTGGCCTCTCGCGGCGCACTCTGAAGTGTCCGCGAATAATCAGCTGCCACGCGCGGACTGGTTGTCGCAGCCGGTGAAACAGTAATATAATAAACATATGTGAATGGCATTGTCTCACGTACCAGAGAAAAATAACAAATCGTACAATGATTACCATGAGTTGACATCCTTTATGGATCTTATATGAAATAAAATAAGATTTTGTTATCAAATAGTTAATAAATTCGCGGCATACAAATTTATTCAAAAGTTTTTAATCCGGGCCACCATAGGATGAATTTCACGGGGGTCTAGAAATGTGGAAGTCCTTCCACTGAAAACGCATTTGTCAAGCGGTGATCGCCCTGCCATCACACTGGCGTGATGGTTAATTGCACTTCCGGTCCTTGGGCGCTCCTTGTCACGCACAACAGAACTTGAAAGGTACATTTTAAGTACATAAGAAATCATGCTGGATTTACCATGAGTAGACATTATTTTTGGTCGATATTATTGTGTCGCTATACGGTTAATAAATTTGTAGCACTTAATTTCGTGCAAACGTTTTAATTTGCTGCCATAAGATGACCTTGAATCAGTGTTAATGCAAATTATGAGTGCCCTTTAAGGTTTTTTCCTCGCTGTCCCAACAACCTTGTGACCTTGTCCCTGTTGGTTCTCTACCAGTTGAGTGGAAAGTCAGGAAGGTAATTTCCCTTCATTAATCAGGTAATAAGCATCCCCCACTTAACTACCGGTCGATTTCACTTACAAGCATCCCCTGTAAGATTTTAAAACATATGCTTTTCTCGTCTGTAACTTTCTTGAATCAAACTGGCTTTACATTCGCGCGCAACACGGCTTCAGAAAGATATACTCTTGGGAAACTCAACTAGTATCATTCACGCGTAAATTGACTGTCATTCTTGATCGTTCTTACTTGGTGGATAACATATTTTTAGATTTTTCAAAAGCACTTGACAAGGTATGCCATAAACTCCTACTAAATAAACTTCATCTTCTAAACATAGATAGCAAGTTACTGATGTGGCTTGAGTCTTCTCTAACTAACCCCTCTCCGCAATTTTCTATTAATAATACTGACTCAAAGGCATTCACTCTGGTGTACCGCAAGGTTCTGTACTTGGCCCGCTTATCTATCTCATATGCATTAATGATTTGCCATCCTACGTTTGCTGACGACTGTTTTTTTTTCCCAGAAAATGCCAGCTGTGAACGATGTAATTGTCTTACAGAATGACTTTACCGCTGTTTCAAGCAGGTGCAAGACATGATGTATGGAAATGGAAATAAACATTAACAAGTGCAAATTTATGCATATATCACAAAACAATCAAGCGGAACACATTTACCTTCTTAACAACGTTCTCATAGACACCTTGACTAGGTACAGATACCTTGGTGTACATATAAGCAGCAACATTACCTGGGCTACTCCCTGCGCTTACGTTGTAATCAGCGCTAACAGAATTTTCTTCACCGTAATTTTTTGCTTTCCCCATCTGCCTTAAAACTGGTACGCTATAAAACACTAACGCGTCCAAAGTTGGAATACGACGTGTGTGTTTGGGATCCCAGTAATGAACACCTTATACATTCTCTTGAAATGGTCCACAAATAGGCAGTCTAATTCCTGTCTAATTATAACAGAATTGCAAGCATAAATGCCTTGAAATTAAGTTTGAACTTACCTTCTCTCGCATCACGTCGCAAACGACTTCGCTCCTGTCTTTTTCATGAAATCTTTCATAACGCTGAATTACACAACTAACTGCTTCTGTCGCCGGAATACGTATCTCGAAGATTAGATCATGCTAGCTAGGCCGGAATGCCTTTCCTCAGAACTAATTCCTTTTTCACTTTCATTTATTCGACGCACATCTCACGAGTGGATTCACCTTCCCGAGAGAGTTACTAGAAATCTAAACCATGGTCTTTTTAAAAATGCCCTGGCTAATATTGCTTAGAAAGAACCCATTTTGTACCTGCTATACGTTAATGTTAGCCATGTTAATGCAGCTTTACTTCCTTATGTTTTATTCTTTATTAGTTAAAGCTAATGTTGCATAGAGAGAACCCACGTTTGTACCCTGCTACTTTTAGAATAACCAAGTTATTCCTGCTTCATTCGTTATGTTTCGCATACTGCTTTTATACATATTTTTTCACGTATTTCTTGTTTTCCACTTTTCTCACGTATTCCGCCCCTGAGGATATATCAAATAAATAAATCAAATAAACGCGATCTCTCTCGCTTCATGCTCGCCAGAAGATGAGTTCCCTTGAAATTGCTACGGAGGTATCGGTGGGCTAGTTGCTTCCGTCCTTTTTGTTGTAGAGGCAGCGCACCTTCACTGCATCTATGAACAATAAAATAGACGAACGCAGCGCTTATTTTTTCCTCTTTCAATGTTTGCGTTACATATGTATACATGTGCGCATCATCTACAAAACCATTGAACAGCGATTTGTATGCGGAACAGCATTGGGAAGGCACCTTCAATAGGCATAAGAACTATATAGTACTAGACATTCCATGAGTTACCATCACTTCTGCTCCTAAATGAAATAAGAAAATTTCATCGCACAGGTAACAGATTTGTAGCACATACGTTTACGACAAAATTTTAATCATTGCCAATATGAAATGAAATGGGTGCATAGTTGTGGTATACTTTCCAACTGAATCGAAATTATCAAGACGTGATCCGCTTCGTATCATGCATCATGCAACGGCCCCTATCATGTGTATTAGCGCTGAACACGTACCGTTTGAAAACATAGGAAATCGTCCATTACTTACCAGGAGTTGACATCATTGCTAGCCCATAAAAGGAATATAATTTTGTCATCAGTCAATAATTTTGTAGCACATATGTTTATACCAAACATTTAATCAGCATCACAATATAGTCAATTTCAAATAGATTTAGGGTGTTGCTGGCACATTATAACACTCTTTCAGAGCCAAAGAACACAACGACAAGCAAGGGACACGACAGCGCTGCAGTGTGTTTCGTTTTCCTTCTGTCCTTTGTGCTGTTAAAGACTTCACATAGATCAGGAGTAAGCGGCAGCCTTTGCATAAAAACTACCAAGCTGCAATGTCCTTTGCTTCATGCTCTCCTTAAAAGCTTCCTTCAACTATTCTTTTATGTATAGCAGCACTAAGAAAGTGTCCTAAATTTTAACAACAATAGAAATAATGCCAGGCTTACCACGAGTTGACATTTTTTCTGGTCCTGAAGTAGAAGAAAATATTATTTTGTTATCCAACAGCTGCTAAATTTGCAGCGCACAGGTTTTCACCAACATTTTAATTATGCCACTGTAGAATGAGTTTCCCGCCGACGAACAAATGTAGTAGCTTTGCCACGGCAAACGTATTTATCAAGCGACGATTTCCGCCGCATTACGCTCGCGCACTGGTAAGTTACGTGGAACTGCCCTCATTATGGCGCAAAAGCTGTAGGAACTTCAAAAGTTGCCCGATTTGGCTACATTGCGCCAGTGTAGTTAATTGTAAATGTTCACAATGGACAAAACTACTGTTTGGGAACTTCGGTGCTTTTAAAGCAATGTTCTGATAAAAACTGCCGATACCCAAACCCCCGACTGTTATGACAAAATAAAACTTCGGTGTACTACGCCTCGTGCGCAATCATCAATACTTTTGTAACAAAGCATATTTCCTTGAGGAGGGCGACGCATCCTGAAGAATATTGATGATTGAGCCCACATTTAGGTTGGGAGGAGGAGGAAACAAAGCGAGAGTGCAGGGATGTTAACCACAAATGCGTCTAGGAAGGAAGGAAAAAGTGGAGAAGGAAAGGTAGGGAGGTTAACCAGTTGAGCGTAACCGGTTTGCTACCCTACACATGGGAGAGGGATGGGAGAGATTAAAGATGGGGAAGGGGGAGAGGGAGAGAGAGCACATAGCACAGCACACACACATCGTCCGTTGGAGTCCATCAATCTGGCGTGGTACGCGACATCACTCTCACAGCCGCTTGTCCAATCCTGTCTCTTTCAAAAACCGAAGTAGTCCCTTTGTCGCCTTCACCTGCGATATCTTCTGTCGGCGGCATGTGAAAATCGTGTCGAGGGACAATGGTCTACTGCCAAGGCGCGCTAGAACAGATGCTAGGGACTGTCGCTGAACATTATATTCAGGACAGTCGCACAGAACATGTTCCAGCGTCTCCTCACAAAGACAGGCATTACAGAGAGCGTTGTAGGCCATTCCAATGCGGAAGGAGTAAGATTTAGTGAAAGCCACCCCTAGCCATAAGCGATAACGCAGAGTCGCCTCTCTTCGACGGAGTCCAGTTGGCATATAGAGATGCATCAAAGAGGGCAGGTGGTATGGACGGTTGCTCTGGGTGGTCTGGCTGTTTGGTGTGCACCATAGAGATAGCGTGATCTCCTGTGCAAGCACTCGAAGTCTGCTAGCTGCGTCGGATCGTGAAAGCGGTATGGCCTCTTCTTGTGCGTCTTCAAGAGCTGCCCGAGCGGCGTTATCGGCGTCTTCATTTCCACTGACGCCGCAGTGACTTGGCAGCTACTGAAACGTCACGTGGTGTCCTTTCTCCTGTGATGTATGGAGTAGGCATCTAATATCGAATACGAGCTGTTCGAATGGCCCGCGACGCAGAGCTGATAGTACAGATTGTAGGGCTGCCTTTGAATCGCTGAAGATTGACCATTGTCGAGGTGGCTCCCGATTGACGACACGAAGTGCAGCGCGAAGAGCAGCTAGTTCAGCAGATGTCGATGTTGTTGGGTGGTCAGTCCTAAAGCTGATGGTAACAGCTTTTGCTGGGACAACCACAGCACCGGACGAACACTGGATGTTTGTGGAACCATCGGTATAAATGTGTTCCCTGTCCGCGTACCTCTCGTGCAGAAGAAGCAGAGACAGTTGGCTACCCTGCTCTGGGGGACGGGAAAGAAGGAAAGATGAGATAGATAGAGGGAGGGCGGAATAAAGACGTGGTGAGCTCGCGCACGCACGCGGAGGGCCTGAGCATGTCAGGCGTTCACATAGGCTAGTCACCCTCAAGAAAGACAAAAGTGCTTTCACGGCTTTGTGGGCCGACGAGCGATGCAGACGGTGTTCAAGTAGTACCTGCACGGACAGCGGCCGATCGTCCAGTCGTCACAATACTATAAATAATGTTTGTCTTTCCGACCTAAATGGATGACAGTGGCACAATAAATGTTGGATGTTATCTTCGCCACCACAGACATCGCACACAGCACTGTCGGTAATTCTAATCAAAGTAGTGTATGCTTTCGTAAAAGTCACTCCCAAACATAGCCGGTATAAAACCGATGCCTCACGTCGGTGAAGCCTGGGTGGCGGTCGTAGTTGGAGCGAAGGGTTCAGTTCCTGTATTCTGGTCTAATGCAGGCCTAGCTTATCACACTGGGTACGAGCAGCAGCGCTCTTTCCCCAACGCGCTAGCAGCTTTCAGCGCGCATGTTCGTTCCTTATCAAACGCGAAGTCCTGGCTTTCAGCTTGCGTAAAGTACACAGCCTACTGCATGACGAGGTTTACGTTAGAGGCTGCTATTATTTCTGGCACACGGACGTGGTGTCCCGTGGTAGCTTTTCATTCGTTAATTTTGTGGACTTTCCTTTCATCCAATAAAAGGACACGCACAAGACCTAGGTTGCCTCAAATGCTGTTATCGCTCATTGATCGACATCGCCTTACCTCCTTAGGTACCTTATCATCATCTAAATCAATTCGAAGTTAGTCAAATAACCGAACTACGTAATGATATAAAGAAATCCTCCTGACTAGCACAAACAACGCCCCCCTACGTACAATGATCACCGGTCGCGTAATGTACTTCGTAAATTTTTAATTCTTGGGGACATTTAGTTGAGAAAGTTTATATGTATGCTGTCTGCCCCGAATAAACAGTATAGTGGCAATTTAGCACTTGTCCTGTGTCTGCCTTCTTTTGTCCCGCCTAAGGTGCGAGCTTGTTAAAACTACAATGGACCTTAGGCTCACCTTGACTTTGTGGCAGCCCCACTACTGCCAGCTTGAGGCGGAGCATGAGGCTCGCGCAGAGAACGATGCCCTCACAAAAGAGGCACCGTCTCGTTCATTTTTCCTTAGAGCCCATGCCCTACCTCGGAACCCCTGAATAAACGGAAACGGTCTAATCATGCACCGTCTCCGTCTTCACACCTTCGTTGTGTTTGTTGGATCCACGTGGCCGCGAGTTTGCATGTGGTGATTGATTTGTAGTACATTAAAATCAAGTGGTTTATGTTTTACCGGGAATTCATTGCTATAGTATATTTTCTGTTCAGTAGTCGAGGCCACATTGCTCTGCGGGTGGCAAATATGACGACCTTCGGTGTTAACTGGTTGTGACAGTTTTCATTTCTAGGATCAAATGAAATTTATAATTAAACGAATTGTCTGGTTTTGCGCGCCCAAAATCATGATATAATTATATGAGACACGCCGTAGCGGGGAACTCCGGATCAGTTTTGAGCACCTGGAGTTCTTCAACGTGCACGGGATGCACGGCACACGGGAGCGAAAGCATTTTGTCCCCATCGAAATGCGGCCGCCATTCACGGGATGCGATTCCGCGCCCTCGGGCTTAACAGATTGAATGAAACGCCGAGAGGGATGTTCCAGCGGAAGTATGTTGTCATGGGCAACAATACTCAGAATGAGGTGGTTAAGCGTATAAGTGTTACCAGACTTGCGACAGTTCACATCACATTTTGTCTTGCCGAATATCGTCTCCTTGCGAAACGATAACTAAATTTAGGCACATTGCGTTGGGCCAAAGATTTTCCTGATAGCTTATAGTGCAGAATGAGTTTTTTTATGGACCACAAATCAGTGTATTCCAGTCACTGGGAAAAAAACAAAATATATAAAACAAAATATTTTACTGAAAATAACTGCGTGCATTTTTATGTGAGCAACGTAACGTCAAACACCAACAGCAGAATAGGATCACGACGAAGTACGGGTACCCTTTAGATGGCATGATGCTGTGTGTCATACATGACCGTGTGAAGCTCGCATTCACAAATCTTGACGATAAGCATTCAAAGTTACGGCTTTCGTACTGTGTAACACGCTGTTCACATTCGAATCGATAATAGATTCGCTTCTGCGAGGCTTCGAATGGCCCACCTGTTTGTTCTACTTCGAAGGCGCTTGTTACCATGCAGACATTATCAGACCCGAACAAAGTTCGCGCCATGAAGCAATTCCCTGTGCCCGCCTCTATTCAAGACATTTTCAGATTCACTAATCAACTTGTGTAACTAGATCTATCGCTTTGTCCTAAATTTCAGTGACATCACCCGTCCGCTCTCCGATCTTCTGATGAGAACGCACCTTTCCGATAGGGACCACGACAAATCGACGCATTTTCACCACGCATACTTGGACCCGCATGGTCCCATGGAAGTATGCATGGCAGCATGCCCTCTAGCGTCAGCAAGGTCAAGACTGCTTCATAGCGCACGGCAGTCGTCTGTAGTGCCAAGCGCAGTTACTCGATGGCTGAGCCTGAATATCTTTCCCTTGCTTGGTCTTCGCCGAATTTCTGTCGTTATCTTTCTAGTTTTTTTTGTGCCCACAGACCACCACGCTTTCTGCTGAGTTTCACAAATGAAAGACCCTACGGGACCATTACCACGCGGGGCTTTGCGCTTGCAAGGATGCTCGTAATCTCTCATGTACAAACTCGGTCACTTACATGAAGACACGGACCGCTTGTCGAGATTTCTCGTCGATTCGTCTGACTTATGCAACCCTGGCCGACACACGACAACGATGAATTTCTTCCATCTCCGACTTGCTTCGCTTAAGAGAAGACCAGTGCCGTGGACAGTCTCAGTTCCGGCATCTCTGTCGAATCGCGCCGAACGTTTACATCGCCACAATGCGTGTCCCCACACTGCGCATCGATGACTCTGAGGGCCTGCTCGGGGTGCCTGCCACGAGCAGGCAGTTGGCAGATGCGAGCTGTGCCTACGACGGAAAGACCTCTGACGCTGACCGCTGTCTCTCTTCAGCCTATCAACGTCTCTGTGAAGACATCCTTCCGAGTCGGACTCGGTCTGCTCAGCTCTTTTCCTTATTCAGCGAGCACCACGGTACCAATGGGCCACTAATGCATTCGGCCCTCTACTTTATTTACGATGTATAAAGCTTCTCGGACACTGCTTACCGGTCGCGTCTCTTCTTGTCTCACATAATACATGACTTTCTCCGCTCATGCGTCACAACACATTAGTTAACACTGCTTATTAGCAGTGCCCCCCCCCTCCCCCGAACAAATGGGTTCACCACGGCACTGAACTGCACGATAACCTACATGTTTTCGATGTATGTTTCCGACTCCCACGGCAAAGGGGGGGCTGCGTACTTCTTCTTTTGTTGCATCATCATATAATGAACCATACCATGGCACAACTGTTTGCGCACAGTTTTGTCTACTTGTTAGCCGCGAATAGAACCAGCCATGGACACCTTGTTTCCGGCCGCTCTGCTCCCGCCAACAGAGTACGATCAAGATGCAATCGCACGGGGACTGCATCGCGCCTTATCGCCTGCGACTGACTCACGATGTCGCAGGCTTAATAGCAGCTCTTGTACAACGCCGTCACTGATATACATATACATATTGCTTGCCTGGTTCCTTTGTCTTTCTTTATTCTCCATCTCGAAGAGCCATTTCCTCAGTCAAGCTACTAACATGCTACAAGAGTCCCTACCGCTGTTCGCACCAGCTCATCAACGTAACCTATGAGGCTGTCAAGGTCAAACATAAAGGGCCGTCAGATCGTCCGCAGACAGATATTGTTCACGTCTTTCGACTAAAGCTACACATTTACAGCACTTGAGATTTGGCTCAGCTATCAAGATGTTTCAGCTATCAAGCACTATGTTTAAAAAAGACAGAAAGATTTTATTCAAAGATAGGCCGAGGGGTCAGCCTGAGCTAGTGTGCCTTGGTCTGCTACTTTGCACAAGGGGAAGAGGAGAAAGGGAAGAAAAGAGTGGACGAATGATGACAAGTTCGAGGGATGCTGGGTGTACGATCTTGGTGCACTGTTAATGGCACGGGCCTCCATTGACGTTGTGGAAATATTCTAGAACATCCCTCAATGAAGACTGTCGGCATAGAATCCTTCATGGACGCAGCTCAATATGGGCGCTCAGGTAAATTCGCGGTCACGGTGGTCAGCGAGAAGAGCGGCCTTGGTAGGCGCTGTCACTGCCGACGTGGCAGAGCAGGTGGTGGTTTCGCTGGCGATGGAGGATTCTAAAAGGCCGTATATCTACACTGACTCCTGCGCAGCCGTCAGGGCTTTTGCCTCCGGAATGGTTGCGAGACAAGCAGCGGCGCTTCTGAAAAGCCAGTCCAAAATGAATTCTCACCTCTTGCATTACACTACGTGGTTCCTCGCTCACGTGGGCGACGACGTGCTGTCGGGCCACCCAAACCCCAATGAGATTGCTCAGCGCTGTGCGCGAGAACTCATGCGCCGCAACGGTGATGGGGCTTCGTTGGATCCGGAGGAAATCGGCCCCAGCGACCAATTACTAACCTTCCATGAGATCGTCTCCCACTATAAAGAGGAACGTAGGTGCTTCCCGCCTACACACCCACAACTACGTAGATCAAGCGATCACGTTTAGGATGCTTCAGACGAGGTCATATCCCTTGCGAAGCTTCCTAAGCAGGATTAACACAGAAACTGATCCACAATGCCCGGATTGTGGGGAGGAGTTAAGCACTCTAGCTCCTATGCTCTGATAGTGTCCTGCATTACGGGATACGACACTCCCCAGCCAATAGAACTGGGACGAGGCCATATCGAATACCGAACTCAATATCGAGTCCACGGCCGTCTAGAGGTCCCATGGAAGAGCAGAGAGGCTTGGCCTCCTGATTCCGACAGGGAAGCAGCAAGCAGCAAGCCGGGGACCCCAACGGGTCTCCATCGGCTACTCCCTCAGGACCTCAATAAAGTTCGTTGTCTGTCTGTCTGTCTGTCTGTCTGTCTGTCTGTCTGTCTGTCTGTCTGTCTGTCTGTCTGTCTGTCTGTCTGTCTGTCTGTCTGTCTGTCTGTCTGTCTGTCTGTCTGTCTGTCTGTCTGTCTGTCTGTCTGTCTGTCTGTCTGTCTGTCTGTCTGTCTGTCTGTCTGTCTGTCTGTCTGTCTGTCTGTCTGTCTGTCTGTCTGTCTGTCTGTCTGTCTGTCTGTCTGTCTGTCTGTCTGTCTGTCTGTCTGTCTGTCTGTCTGTCTGTCTGTCTGTCTGTCTGTCTGTCTGTCTGTCTGTCCCTCAATGAAGAGTGTTACATATCTTGTCAAGCCACCACTGATGCAATGGAAGGTCCTTAAAATTTGCCGGCGATCAATACGCATCAAAAGGATAAACTGGGGGTGGGGGTACTAAATTCGCACAAAATTCTGTCTGTCTGTCTGTCTGTCTGTCTGTCTGTCTGTCTGTCTGTCTGTCTGTCTGTCTGTCTGTCTGTCTGTCTGTCTGTCTGTCTGTCTGTCTGTCTGTCTGTCTGTCCCTCAATGAAGAGTGTTACATATCTTGTCAAGCCACCACTGATGCAATGGAAGGTCCTTAAAATTTGCCGGCGATCAATACGCATCAAAAGGATAAACTGGGGGTGGGGGTACTAAATTCGCACAAAATTCTGTGTCTGTCTGTCTGTCTGTCTGTCTGTCTGTCTGTCTGTCTGTCTGTCTGTCTGTCTGTCTGTCTGTCTGTCTGTCTGTCCCTCAATGAAGAGTGTTACATATCTTGTCAAGCCACCACTGATGCAATGGAAGGTCCTTAAAATTTGCCGGCGATCAATACGCATCAAAAGGATAAACTGGGGGTGGGGGTACTAAATTCGCACAAAACCAAGCTTCGTAAGTTGTAACAAAATAGTTGCAATAAGCGGCTCAAGTATGGCAAGGGCAGGTACATGGACTTACCAGCCGGCGTTTGAAACTCTGAAATAAACACGCGGGTTCCCTTAGTAGCTTCCTGCTACAAGACGGGCGGATGTCAATCTCTTTCATGAATCTTCCTTCATCTTGCGTGCTTCCGCATAACAGATTTGTCATATTCACTGCCTCTGTGCTTCTAGTTGTCGATTAATTCACCCTCGCTCTGCAATCTGTTCCCTCACTCTGATTCTCTAAGAGCGCTACTAACGAAGAGGATTCAGGTACCCCCAGCCAGTGTCCTCTTCGCTGGTACAGCTTCACCCAATTAAGGGTGGCCGAAATGGACAGTCCACTAGGTGGGCCCTTACAGAATACCCCCTTGTTAGCTCACATAGTAGAGCGACCGCCCCGGAAAGGCTTTGAATCCGGGTTTGAATCCCAGACCTGGCCAAGTGTTTTTAAAACTGCGAAGCTTCCTTTCTCAGAAACCTGTTTTGGCTTCCCTTATAGCTTCGTCCTAGAAGACAGGTGGATGTCAATTTTTTTCCTTTCATGCGCGTACAGTTCAGTAGACGCTTCAGCGTGCTTTTAATCCTCTCTTTATTGTTAGTTTTGGCCTCTTCCTTGCTGAGAGCACCGGCGGTGGCGCGTGGATGGAGAGGCTTTAAGCACCACTCGGTTTGTCAGCTTGTTTGACAGTTCACTTGTGCAGGGGAGCGGTGGGGAGTGGGGGGGGGGGGCGACTCTGGAGGGCAGCGAAGGCCATTCCACGTCTAAATTTGCCGGTTACGAAGAATTACCGCCTCGTGCTCTTGTTGCATGTGGGTGAATCGAATTCGTTTTATATTTCTGCCTGATGGACAACAGCACACGTGACAGGAGAGAAGGTTCGCCTAGAAGATCCTCTCGATGGGACATTCTACGAGGCCTTCGGTGTCTGTGTCGTGAACGGCGCGTTGGAGCTTCTCTATCCGTAGAAAGTTCTTGAGCCATCTTCCGAAGAGTGCTGATTTCATTTTTAATCTTCGGGTATAGCACTGATGTTGATACGGATGTAACCAACTGTATCTTGTTATCTTAAAACTGAAGAAGCATCCAATAGCTTATTACGACAGCAATTATATGGACACTCCAAGCGCATTTCCACCACCGCCATCGCTGTGAGGTTCCGTATGAAGTCCAATGGCGCGAACATCGTCTCCGCGTGCCATGCGCTGTATGTGCGAGTGAAGGCGTGCGAAGGGAGCCGACGATAACGGCTCAATCTCGCACGCACGAAAGAGAAGAAAGCGGGCAGGAAGCGCGCCGTCCCCCGTCGTGCGCGGGGCACTCACGTTGCGAGGCGCCGTAGGGAGTGGAGAGAGGAGGCGGTGACGTTCTACTCCGGCTGTAACGGCACATGTGGTGCTTGCGCGCGGCCGCCCGGCCGTATCTTGAGAGCGATCTGCGTTGGGCGCAGTCTAGGTGCGTCGGCGGCTCGTAGCTTTGCGCGTGCCGTGTGATCTCGGCACTCTTCGTTGAAGCGATTGCCACTTCGCTCGCTGCTGCTGCCGCGTTTCCTCGCCCGATTGTTTAGACAGCAAGTTTCCGCGGTCATTGAGCTAGATGTGCTCATGTTCCCTTGTTAGCGCGTGACACCATGCTTGTTAATTTAGTGTGCCTAAGTTTACAAGTTTATCCGACCTATCGAACTGCTATCCTTCATATCGCTGCCACTAATTTGATATCGCAATCAATGCTTCGCCTTTCGGGCCAAACTGCGACATTTTGGTACTGTTTATAATTAAACAGTTTGTAATGATTAACTCACGTTTAATTATTGCACTTAGTGTAAATATGTCAATATGTTTTGACATATTCGAAAAGATCATTTCCCATTGTTTGCAGCGCGCTGTCTCTTGCGTGAGCCTTCTTTTCGCGTTTAAAAGAAAACCTGTGAAATTGAAAAGAAAAGCCGACTCGGTGCCCCGCTTGCACTCCGCAGCAGTGTTGCTCTCAAATACGCGGGGAACGAAATAATTTCGCCGTGTAATAGATGATTTCGACCATAATTCTGGCATGCTTAATTTCTTTGAGATGGCTCCTACATTTATGCCAACGCTGAGATTGGCCTTACACCATAGATCAATAAGTTGCGCTGCGATTATCGATACCTTGGCTTTGGCAGTACGCCTACCGCTTTCACAGATGGTTGTGTGCTCAGACGCAAGACTCGCCGATAGAAGAAATTTCAGGGCCATGCCAAGATAATATTATTGAGGTTTTACGTGCCAAAACCACGATTTTATTATGAGGCGCGCCTTAGCGGGGGGACTCCGGACTAAATTGGACCACCAGGGGTTCTTTAAAGTGCACCTAAATCTAAGTATAGGGGTGTTTTCGCATTTCGCCCCCACTGAAATGCGGCTGCCGTGGCTGCGATTCCATCCCGCGTCCTCGTGCTTGGCAGCCCAACGCCATAGCTACTAAGCAACCACAGCGGGTGCCATACCAAGATAAACACTCTGTCAAAGCAGTGCCATCGCTGCCTTCCTCATCCAACGCCTTTAGTCCTTTTGCATATTGTCTGCGATCAACACTGCGGCAGCACGCAATCTGTTGGCGAAAAGGCGGAAGTGTCGGCTTTTTTTAATGTTTTGCACGCTTTCGTTAAACAGGAAAAAAAGAGCCACGCGAGAGATAGCGCGCTGCAAAGAATTAAAATTGATGTTTTAGAATGCATTACTAGACCTTACTGCTGACATTATTGCTTTAAGAGGAAGCTTTAGCTCGGGTGCTCCTATCTAAATACACGTAAAAGGAGAATTCGTTTTTCTCGGCAACCACTGCACCAAATTTGACGTGGCTTGTTGCATTTAAAAGGAAACCACAAAATCTAGGGACTGTTAGTTTCAACTTTTTTATTTAGTTTGTCAATGTTTTATTAAAAATTGGCGAAATTCTAAAATTTTCAGAAAACGAAACTATCACGTTTACAACTCTGTAACTCAGCAATGAAAAATAATAACCCAATTCTGTGAATTGCATCTAATAGTACATCTAAAGCAGACAAAATTGATATGTTACTCATGAATGTAAAAAAAATTTAGTAATATGGAAATACAGCTTTTGCGGAACCCTTGTACACGACGTAACAAATTCACGCAAGATATAAATTGACATATAGAATTTGTCCTTTGAATGATCTAATGGATGCCATTTACAGAACCGCGATATCTATTTTTGATGTAGAGCTATGAATTTGTAAACTTCGTGTTTCTATTTTTGATTAGCTTTGAAACGTTTGAAAATCTTTTTCGTAAAATTCAGACCGTACATCGAAGTTCCGCTACCAACAGTCACTATAATTTAACTTTCTCTCTCAAATACAACAAATTTCATTAAAATCGGTTAAGCGGTTATTTCAGAAAAGCGTTTTTGCGTTTTACATGTGTTTGAATAGGCCGCGTCGGAGCTGGGTCCGAGCTAAAGCTTCCTCTTAAGTTCAATAATTACCAAAAGAAGAAACTAGCAGGATCTTTACGAGTATGTCACGCGAATGTTCAAGTGCTGGCTGTGCATGTGGGCTTGGTGCTTTCGCTTTTGATCTCGAGTTCACCGAATCGCTTGGCGGTCTGAAATTCCTACTTTTTCTATCTCATAAGAAGCCAACAAACACTGACACCAAGGACAACATAGGGGAAATTACTTGTGCTTGGACCCTCGGTTAAACTCATTACTTCTGGTTTATTACATAACGAGGCAGTGGCGTAGCCAGAAATTTCGTTCTCGTTCGGGGGGGGGGGGGGAGGGGTTACCTTACAGCTCAGCATCCTCCTTAAGAGGGATCTTTAGCTCGGGCGCTCGTATCTAAATACTTGTAGAGGGGAATTCGTTTTTCTCGGCAACCACTGCACCAAATTTGACGAAGTTTGTTGCATTTCAAAGAACGACTTGGGGGGGGGGGGGGAGGGAAGCTTTAGTGACTGCTGGTTTCGAATTTTTCATTTAGGTCGTCAATTTTTAATTAAAAATTGGCCAAAATCTCAAATTTTCAGAAAACGAAGCTATCAAGTTTAAAACTCTGTAACTCAACAATAAAACATGATATCACAATTCTGTGAATTTCATCTAATAGCACAGCTACAGCGGACAAAATTGATGTGTTACACATGAATCTAAAAATGTAGTATTATGGAAACACGGCTTTTGCAGAACCCTTGTACACAACGTAACCAATTCAACTAAAGGTACACATTCACATACCAAATTTGTGCGCTTTGGCTATTATAATAGATGCCGTTGACAGAACCGCGATATCTGTTCTTGATCCAGAGCTGTTTGGAAACGTCGTGCTCCTATATTCTTCGAACTTTCAAATTTTTCGAAATATTTTAAACAAAATTCAGGCCCTAAATCGAAATTCCGCTTCCAATAGACACTACAATTTAATAATTTCTCCCTCAAAGGCAACACATTTCATTAAAAGCGATCTAAAGGTTATCTCAGAAAAGCGTTTCTGCGTTTTACATGTATTTGAATAGGCCGCGTCGGAGTGGGGTCCGAGCTAAAGATTCCTCTTAAACAATTTGTCGAGGTATCAAATACATGAATAATAATTGCATTGCCATTGCCAAAAATGCTGCAAACGAATTCTTGAACGCTACGCACCGCAAAAACAAGTAAAAAATATTAATCTTCATAAAAGAATGTACTCGTATGTGCCAAAAATTGTGTGCAAAATAACTGATATCAATGCTTCCATGTTTTATGTCTATTTATTAAGTAAAGAAAATATCACACAAACTTTAGAACTATATCAGTTCAAAACCAGCAAAGCAGTTCATGCCGCTGATATGAAAAATGTAAAGGCCATGAAATGAACAAGTTGAGGACAAATATGTTAATGAAACTTTGTCATTCAAGACCCGTGTTTACATCCATGTACGTATGCAACGGCCAGTGCAAAATATTAATGACGCGGGCATTTGTTCCAATGTATTACGCAGGAGCAGCTGTCACCGGTCGTGTATCGTGAGTAATTGCACCGAAATGAGCATGTATAAAGAGCAGGAGTTCTGCAAAATATACGAAGGCGAGTCAAATAAAAGTGAGCCAATGCGAATATATGACAAACGGGGTAATTTATTTAAAAGTAGTCTCCATGAGCATTTAGACATTTGTCCGATTGACTAAGGAGTCGCGTGATTCCGGTCTCATAAGATTTCTTGGGTCGCTGCTTCAAAAAATCTGCAACTGACTCTTTCACGTCATTGTCCGACATGAATATGGTTCCCTTGAGCTGTTTTTTTTTTTCGGTTGCCCCAGAATGTGGATGTCGAAAGGCGACAGGTATGGGCTGTGTGGCGGATGGTGCAGCATTTCCCACTTGAACGTTGCCAGTTTTGTATTAAAAACATCAGCGATGTGGGGACGGGCATTGTCGTGGAACAAGATGACCCCATTCATCAATTTTCCACATCGTTTCTTCTTGATTGCAACACGCAGCCGTTCCGGCGTTTCACAGTATCGGAAACAATTGACAGTCGGAAAAGACTTAGCAAATTCTATTCGGAATGGTCCCTGACAATCGAAAAACAAAAAAGTCAACAACACCTTCCCGGCGGCAATGATGGCCTTTGCTTTCTTTGGGCGTGGTGAATTCGAATGTTTCCACTGTAAGCTTAGCCATCATGCTTCGTGCTCGTAGTAGTGGCACCATGGTTCGTCCCCGATCACAAGTGCAGACAAGAAGTCGTCACCCATATTGTGATACCGGATCAGATCAGTCAAGGCAGCGCCGAACTTCTCCGTCTTCTGGCGGTGGTTCAATATCTTGGACATCCATTGCGCACACAAACGCCGATGACAGAGATGTTCATGAATTATGGTGTGAACCGAATCGTGACTGATGTTCAGACGCTCTGCCAGTTCATCGATGCTTATCCTCCGTTCTTGTATCATCACCTCATCAACTCTTGCAATTTTGTTAAGGGTGATTTCATGATGGCTTTAGTCCCGTCTTGGATCGTCTTTGCAACTTTCACGTCTTCCTTTGAACCGTTCGCTTCAACGCTTCACAGGGGCCAATGAAATGCGATATTCAACGTACACGGCAGGCATACGGCGACTAATTTCTTTTTACGAAATACCTTCAGCAGCCAAAACTTCACGGCACCGCGCTGTTCAACTTTTGCAGTTTCCAATATGTCACGCAACCATGTTCAACCAAATGTATGAGAGCATTACAGAACTTTTATCCTCACACTTGCGTGTCACTTTTGTAAATGAGACATCCCTCTCTTCTACGCACATGCCTCGCAGATAAAGAACTGAACCATTATTTCGCGGGGCGGGTAGGCTCACTTTCATTTGTCTCGCCCTCGTGCATTGGAAATGCGAAGATACAATGGGATATACAAATGCGAAGACAGAGCTCGATAAAGGGCAAAAAAGTGTCACTGGAAACAAAGTTCACTGCACGTATACACAAGATCTCCCAACAAGATATTTAAATATACGTATAATTCTGCAATAAATGTACGTATCTAAGAAAAAGTCATGGTGTATAATGCGTCAAACGAAGCAGATAAACATGGTGCGCAATCACAGATTCACAGAATCCTAGATACCGCCCCCATTCCATCCACTCCCCCCTATGTATCGCGCGCGACGGAAGATGACTAGCTTGCTCTCCGCTTTTCTGCTTTGCGCACACAAGACAGGCACCATCGTCGGCTCACCCATTCCAGCCCTCCCCCCCCCCCTTCCCGTACGCTTTCACTCGCACATACAGCATGCGGCGCTCGGTAACGATGTTATCACTCTTGGACTTTATAGGAAACATGAGGGCGACGGTGACGGCATGAATTCGCTTGGAGTGTCCGTATAATTGCTATCGCAATAATATAATAAGAGTATCCGGCAACTGAAGCGTCCCGTGGCCCATTACTTTCCGCAAAGGAAGAAATAACAAAATCGAACTTTCGCCATGCAACAATTCGCTGCGCCGCAACAATGTATTCTTTTCCTTTTGTGGGGCGGGGGCACCGAAGTTTAAAAAAACCCAAGGAAAATATGTTGACCACAATTGAATGCCTACTTTGCGCACCTAATGTGGCTACTGAAGGAATATCGAAAAGAACGTGAGACGCTTGGTCCACAGAGAACCATACGCATACTGCTCAAAACGGCATTGAAACCTTGTGCTTGGATGGGACTGCTTGCGTTATGCGACTCCCGGTGCATGGGCGTTGCCACGAAATCCAGCCCGAGTTTGCAATTTTCGCGGTGGAATGTCTTTTCGAGGATGAAAAAGACGTTCTAGACAAGATTCAGAATGATTCCTGGCGCCGGAGGTTGCTTTGATCGGCGGTGCATTGACAGCACGAAAACATTTGGGGGGGGAGGGGGGGCTGAAACTCCATAAGCTTGGCTACGCCCCTGTAACGAGGGTCTCGAATCCGGCAACATTGGTGCCTTCAGGTAGCATGCATGGGTTTATTGACCAGTTGCCCTCACCCAAAAAGATCACGTTCTCATGACGCCTGCTGCAAAAAGGACGTTCCACGTCCGCCGCCAAGGTCTGTGAGTGGTGGCGCTGGCTAACACTCTCAGGGTTCTACTAGGACACAGAAATACCCCAGAAAGTGGATGTGGAAACGGCGCCGTGGTCGCTCAATTGGTAGAGCATTGCACGCGAAATGCGAAGGTTGTGGGTTCGGTTCCCACCTGCGGCAAGTTGTTTTTTCGTCCACTTTAATTTCCATTAATTTATCGCTTCCTTATTTCATTCATTGAGCACAAGTAATTTCCCCTATGTTGTCCTTGGTGTCAGTGTTTTTTGGCTTCTTATGATATGACTGATAAAAATCGGGCCCCTCGGTTAACCCCCCTTTCTTCTCGTTTACTGCTTATTCCATGACATTTAAGTGTGAAGGCTGTTCTATAGCGTTCTCGTTTGAACTATACTGCACTCCTCTCCTATGTTCGAACGCTCGTGGGCTTTTTAAGCATACAGTGGCGCAGCCAAAGACAGTATGACGACGACGACACGAAGAAAACGGGATGGCGACGAGTGTACGACAACGACTGTATGACGAAGTTGGAATGACCACGATGGAAAGACCACGGCGGCATCATGTTAAGACAACGAATACATAACGACGAATGTATGACGACGATGGTATGTCAACGGCGTCGCAATCACGATTGAATGACGACAGCGTGATTACGATGGAATGAAGAAGGAGGAATGACGTCGACGAAACAATGAAGTTGTTATGACAACGAATATATTTCGACGATGGCGTGACGACGACGGCATGAACACGTTTTTGTGACGACGACTATTTCATCATCATCATCATCATCATCACCATCAGCCCGGTTACGCCCACTGCAGGGCAAAGGCCTCTCCCATACTTCTCCAACAACCCCAGTCAGGTACTGATTGAGGCCATGCCGTCCCTGCAAACTTCTTAATCTCATCCGCCCACCAACTTTCTGCCGCCCCCTGCCACGCTTCCCTTGCCTTGGGATCCAGTCCGTAACCCTTAATGACCATCGGTTATCTTGCCTCCTCATTACATGTCCTGCCCATGCCCATTTCTTTTTCTTGATTTCAACTAAGATGTCATTAACTCGCGTTTGTTCCCTCACCCAATCTGCTCTTTTCTTATCCATTAACGTTACACCTATCATTTTTCTTTCCATAGCTCGTTGCGTCGTCCTCAATTTGAGAATTTGGCGAGAATCTAATGACGACGAACACTAGAGGATGATGCCGTGAGACGAAGTGATGACGAATGTACGACCACAATGACCTGACGATGAAGATGATGACGATGACACAAAACACAGCGGCATGACCCCGTATTCAGCGCCACATGACCATCGGCACATACCAGTGGGAACTGTAAAATACACAATCTACGGAATCGGTACACTCCTGTAGATGGCGACAACGGCGCTGTACTGACGGACGAGCTCAGAAACGCTAACGCTTCAAACTTGAGTTGATTGATTACTACGAAGAAATTAATTTTGAGCAATACCTAAACCTAAACAGTATGGCTTTCGGCAGGGTTGCTCAACTGAGCTTGCGCTTCTAACCTTCACCGACAAAGTCAAGAAGGCAATCGACCAAGGCTTGCTGGTTGGAAGTGTATTTATAGATTTAACAAAAGCTATTGACACCATTAATCACAAAATTCTAATAAATAAACTCCAATCTGATGGCATAACTGGCCCGCCACTTCAGTTTATTTCTAGCTACCTAACCAATCATATCCAAGTTGTTCAGATTGACGGCAAACTCTCATCTTCTAAGAACATATATCAAGGCGTTCCTCAGGGCTCGATCCTTGGTCCGCTGCTGTTTCTACTATTTATTAATGACCTACCTAATGTTCTCACCACTACCGACTGTATATTATATGCAGACGACACGACTATTTTTTCCTGAGCTAGTAATGTCGACGAGCTACAGCGAAACGTTAACGTTGATCTGCGTAACATAACTTCCTGGTGTCGAAAGAACATGTTGCGCGTCAATCCGCTAAAAACGGTTTTTATGGTCTTTCATTCCTTCCCTACACTAATTTCAAAATCTATATCTGTGTAAGTACAGAAACCACGTCCACATCTATACCGATGGATCAACTACGTCGTGCAGTTCCAGTGGTGCCGTGGTGGTACCAACGCGAGGAATGACACTGCGCTTCAAGACATCGCATGTCACGACCTCAACGGCAGCAGAACTAACGGCCCTGCGTCGAGCACTGGAATTCATTGAATCTGAAAGAGCTAGAAAATGGGCTGTGTTCTGTGATTCCAAACCGGCATTACAGTGCACGCAGTCAGTTCTTCGACACGGATGCCATGACCAACTGACATACGCAATCGCGAAACTTTACCATGATGTCCAACAAAAAGGTCACGAGGTCATTTTTCAATGGGTACCTGGCCATTGTGGAATCAGTGGCAATGATTCCGCCGATAACGCTGCTCGTACAGCACATCATGAAGAGCAGAGCGTTCCGATTCCGCTTTCGAGGACAGACGCCGCTAGGCAGCTTCGACACTTGGCACGCAGTCTCACACTGACCGAGTGGAACTCGCCAAACTTACGACTTACACGACTGCATCAACTAAACCCCTCCCTGCAACTCCGGCCTCCACTCGGACTTCCTCGACGTGAAGCTACGCTTCTCTGTCGCCTTTGGTTAGGAGTTGCGTTCACAAAGGCATACTCTACATTGATTGGAGTGACTGACAGTGGAGCATGCGAGGTCTGTGGCACGGAAGAAAACATCGACCACCTGCTGTGCCACTGTCCGCGATACACCCCTGAGAGACAAGAACTTGCGAAAGCTTTTCAAAAACTGGACAATCGGCCGCTTTCTGTGCAGGTGCTGCTGGAACACCGCCCCCATCGCCCGTCGGCCCAAAAAGAGGTGAAGGCACTTTTGTGCTTCTTAAGGACGACGGGCTTGTGCGACCATTTGTGACTCTAATTGCAATTTCTGTCAGGCCACACACGTCAGCGAACTCACTGCAATTTCCTTCTTTCCTTCCCTCCGCTCTCTCCCTGTTATCTTTGTTTTCCCCCTTTCCCGTTCCCCCGGTGTAGGGTAGCCAACCGGACGTGATTCTGGTTAACCTCCCTACCTTCTTCTTATCTCTATCCCTCCCTCCTATATCTGTGTATCTACAACAACTTAATACCAATATTTGATAGCGCAAAGTTTCTTGGCGTAGTTTTAGACAAGCATCTGAAATTCACTCTCCATGTGCAGTCACTTGTCCGTAAGAGTTCTTTTGGAATATGCGCCATAATCAAAACCCGCTCATATTTTCAGCCGCACATTATCCATTCCCTTTATCATGCACACATTCACAGCCATTTATCTTACTGCGTATCAGCCTGGGGCAATGCATACCTCGCTCACTTCAGCCGACTTCAATGCCTGCAGAATCCGGCGCTTCGTCTCATGACTTTCAGCCATTTCTTATCCAATTCAACGCCACTTTATTGCAGTTTAAACATTCATCCTCTTCACTAGCTCTTTCAGTTCAAGTTGACCATCGTGATCTATAAGTTATTTCGTAATATTGCTCATATACATGGCTTTGTTACTGAAACGTTTGTAAATACTAACACTACTAGGTTCTCTGAACTCGATAATCGTCTTTTACCTAAAGTGCGCACAAACTATGGTAAGTTCACTACATTTGCGGAAATAAAACTGTGGAATTCTATTCCCCATACCATTAAATCATCCCCCACAGAGCATATATTCAAGAACCAAGTTAAGAAATATTTTATGCAGCAACTCTCTTCATCCTAACAACTGACTTTTGTTTTTGTAATAATTCACTTGGCTATTATACTATATGGTATAATTCTCCTATTCTTATTCTATTGTAAATTTGCATTACTTGTTCACTACAGAAGTTTTCTTCGCAATTTTTGTCTTACTAAACAGCTTCATATTCTTGTTTTTTCGCACTGTTCCTTATTTTTATGAAATTGTATGTAAAGTCACCGTAACCAATGCTTGATGTGTATCTCGTTTTTTTTTTTAAATTGTGTTCATGTATGGGAGTCCCCCTGACAGTTTCTAACTTTGAGACTCCCTGTGTAGTGCTAATTCTGTATACAATTCTTTGTAAAACTGACATCGTTGATGAATAAAACTTGAAACTTGAAACTTGAAATACTGGACGTTTCTTAAGCTTGCGGCTAACAAAAAACGGCTCTCTTCACCCGCGTAAGAGGCCTTGCCATATTTTTTAAAACTTAGTGCATAGTAGCGGCGACAACTTACAAAACCCCTGCTGCTGCACGCTAACCGGCATTTTGTACTAGGTGTTTCGCCCGAGTGAAGTTCAGCGGGAACGTACACAACCAAAACGTTTGCAAAACACCAGAGAGAGAACGCATTCTTTCGTTACTGCACTCATTTATATTTATCAAAGTAAGAAAATTCACACAGAAGAATAATTACATACACATAGCCTGTTGTAGATCACTCCTCAGTGGAAAACTATAAAATCTTTTTTTTTACGTTCATTCTATTTCCCAAAACAAACGAACTCTAAACTAAAAAGACGCGCTATCACATTCTGTGATTGCTTACTGGAAATAAACTCAAATGAATAATATTTCTTTCCTTCGCTTATAATACTCAATGAGAAAAGTAAACTAAAAAGGCAGACTAAATTTACATACCTCTAGTGCCATCTGAGCTAGCTTTGCGTAAAATGTCAAATGTGAATGTTTTTCTCATCGCATGTATAACAGAAAACGCAAATTCAAAAGCCAGACAGCCTTCATCCACCTGGCATCTTATCAGTGCTGGCTTTGTGGCAATTGGATTGGATTGGAGAAACTTTATTTATGCCTGCAGTTGGGCGCTCGCGCGCCCCGACGAGGACCTACGTCATCCTCGAAGTTGCCGTTACCCGGCGCGCGTCTCCGCTCGCCGTTGCCGGCTCGCTGGGTCCGTGCCTTTCGAGCGCCTCGAGGACCTGCTGGACGGCCCAGAGCTGATCGTCTCGGTCGTAGCTCTTCGCGGCTGCCTCGAGCCGTGGTGGGAGTGTTCTTGATTTAGCGTCCTCTGGATATTTAATGCAGTCCCACAAGATGTGCGTGTAGTCTGCGGTCTCCCTCCGGCAGACTCTGCACATATCTGTCGGATATGTCTCGGGGTACATGCGATACATCAGTTTCGGGCTCGGTAGCGATCCGGTCTGGAGCTGTCTCAGTACTACCGCCTCCGCTCGACTCAGTCTCGGGTGCGGGGGTGGAAGAGTCCTGTGAGCCACGCGGTAGGCCTTCGTGATTTCATTGTAATCCGTCATGCGGTCCTTGGTTCCGAACCACGTCGGATGCTCTGTCGCCGGGGCGCGGTTGGTTAGCGCTCGCGCCGCGGCGTGTGCCGTCTCATTATGGTTCTCATTGCGTTCCGACGCGTCGCCCGCGTGCGCCGGGAACCACTTGAGTCGTACTTTTCGTACGTTTAGTTTTACCGCTCGCAGTACGCGCTCAGCCTCCCTGCAGATTTGCCCTTTGGCGAAGTTTCGCACCACCTGTCTTGAGTCACTCAGCACCGTGTGGCAGTCTGCGTCGGCGATGGCCAGGGCGATGGCTACCTCCTCCGCTTGTTCCGCTTCGGCGCTTCTCACGCTCGCTGCCGTCCTCGTGACGCCGGTTGACGCCTCTATGACGACCGCTGCGAAGGCGTTCCGTTTGTATACGGCCGCGTCCACGTACCGCGCGTGTTCCTCGTTGGCATGCTGGTCGATGAGAGCCTTTGCCCTCGCCGCTCTTCTTCCCTTGTTGAACTCGGGATTCATATTCCTCGGTATGGGGTCGATTCTGGTTTGGCGTCGGACCTCTTCGGGGACGGGGAGCTTCATCTCCACCTCGTTCGAGCGTCTAATTCCCAGATCGTCCAGTATCTTCCTCCCGGCTTTGGTCATGGACAGCCGCTCCAGTTGAGAAGTCCGTTGCACTTCGGCTATTTCTTCGAGCGTATTGTGTAACCCGAGTTGTAACAAGCGGGTCGTGCTTGTGGACTCGAACAGGCCCAGCGCCGTCTTGTACGCTCTTCTGATGAGCACGTTGATTTTGTTTCGTTCGTGTTGCAGCCATCTGTGGTAGGCTGCAACGTACGCGACGTGGCTGATGACGAAGGATTGGACGAGCCTAATTAGGCTCTCCTCTCTCATGCCAGCCTTTCGGGAAGTGACTCGTTTGAGGAGTCGAATCGCGTTGGCTGCTTTTGCCTTGACACGGGTGATGGTCTCGCCGTTTCTTCCGTGCTTTTCGATGACCATGCCTAGGATCCTAATTTTGCCGTCCTCGGGGATCGCGTTGCCGGATTTGGTGACGATTCTGATTTTTTCGTTTTCGCGTTGTCTGGTCTTGCCTCTGCTGTATTTTGCAGGTGGGAGTATGAGAAGCTCCGATTTGCTCGGCGAACATCTCAGTCCGGTGCCTTCCAGCTGGTCTTCTATTGCGTCGACGGCGGCTTGCAGCGCGCCCTCGATGTGGGCGTCGCTGCCACCGGTCATCCATATCGTGATATCGTCCGCGTAGATGGTGCGCCTGACGTCATCGATGCGCCCGAGCTTTTCGGCCACTCCGATCGTTACCAGGTTGAACAGCATCGGCGAAATGACCGATCCCTGCGGTGTTCCGGTGCTGCCGAGCTTCTTCCCTTGCGTCTGTAGGTCGCCTGCTCGTAGCTCGACGATCCTGTCCGTGAGGAAGTCCTTGATGTAGTTGTAGGATCTTTCCCCCATGTTGAGCTTGGAGACTTGGGACAGAATCGCCGAGTGTTTCACCTTATCGAAGGCACTCTGCAGGTCGAGCCCTAGGATGGCTTTGTCGTCGCGGGCGCCGCCGCCATCATCGATGATTTGGTGTTTGAGCTGCAGCATCGCGTCCTGCGTGCTGAGGTGCTGTCTGAAGACGATCAAAGTGGCCGGGTACAGACCTTCCGTTCCAGGTAGTCTTGCCACCTGTTGAGCAGGACGTGCTCCAGCTCCTTGCCCACGCAGGACGTGAGCGATATGGGCCGAAGATTATCCGTGTCCGGCGGCTTCCCCGGCTTGGGGATCAGGATGGCCTTGGCTGTCTTCCACAGCTTTGGCAGCGCGCCCGCTCTCCAGCCCTTGTTGTAGTATTTTGCGAGCTTTTCAATTGAGCCGTCATCGAGGTTCTTGATCGCCTTCTTCGTGACGAGGTCCGGGCCGGCTGCCGACCGGCTGTTGAGGTCGTGCAAGGCCGCGCGTACCTCCTCGACGTCGATGTCACGCTCGAGGTTCGCGTTAGGCAGGTCGCAGCAAACGTTATATTCAATACAAAAACGCAGTTCAGTAGGAAAATTTCGTGTACCTGGCTTCTCATTAGTGTGAGCTTTAGGGAAAAAATTGAAAACTGATCGATTCACCCCTACACTACTTAAACTCGATCAAATAACTTATTTTAATACACACACTTAACGCACCTGGCATCCCATCGATGTGGGCTTCGTGGAAAAAATGAAAAGCATATTGATTCATTGCCGCAGTCACTATAGGTAATTACAAAACTGAACTCAATAAATAGACAGAGATCACGTACCTGCCATCCCAGTGGTTGTGGATTTGTGGCAAAGGTTGAAAACAGAGTGATTCATTGCAGCAAATGTTATACTGAATAAACAAACATAACATAAGCGACAGATTTCACGTATATGACTTCTCATTCGCGCGCGCTTTCGAGATAAAAAATTCATAACATACTGGCTTATCCCTACATTTTTAAACTCAACAGAATAACTTATTTCAATAGACACACTTAACGTACTTGGCATCACATCGGGAGGGGCTTCATGCAAAATATTGAAAACATAATGGTTCATTTCCACAGTCAGTATAGGTAATTGGATTTCACGTACCTGCCATCCCATCCGCTGTCGCTTTGTGGCACAGATTGAAAACACAACGATTCATTGCAGCACATGTTATACTGAACAAACAAACGTAATACAATAGACAGATTTCACGTACCGGGCTTCTCATTCTTGTGATCTTCAGGGAAAAAAATTGAAAACAGGCATTCATCACTACACTTCTTATATTCGACGAAATAACTTAATTCAATATGCATACTTAACGTGCACGGGATCCAATGGGTGTGGTCTTCGTGGAAAATATTGAAAGCATATTGATTCATTGCCACAGTAATTATAGTTAATTGCAAAACTGAATTCAATAAATAGACAGAGTTCACGTACATGCCATACCAGCGGTCGTGGCTGTGTGGCAAAGATTGAAAACAGAATCATTCATCGCAGCATACGTTATACCAAAATACAAAAACGTAATTCAGTAGAAAGATTTCACGTACCTGGCTTCTCATTTGTGTGAGCTTTAGGGAAAAAAATTAAAAACAGACTAACTCACCCCTACAGTTCTTAAACTCCATCGAATAAAATTTAATAGACATACTAACGTACCTGGCATATCATCGGTGTGGGCTTCGTGGAAAATAGGAAAAGCATATTGATTCATTGGGCGCAGTCCCTATAGGTAATTACAAAGCTGTATTCAATAAATAGATAGAGGTCACATACCTGCCATCCCAGTGGTAGTGGCGTAGTGGCAAAGGTTGAAAACACAATGATTGATTGCAGCACACGTTATACTCAATACAAAAACGTAATTCAGTAGAAAGATTTCACGTACCTGGCTTCCCATTCTTGTGATCTTCAGGGAAAAAAATTGAAAACAGGCATTCATCACTACACTTCTTATATTCGACGAAATAACTTAATTCAATATGCATACTTAACGTGCACGGCATCCAATGGCTGTGGGCTTCGTGGAAAATATTGAAAACATATTGATTCATTGCCACAGTAATTATAGTTAATTGCAAAACTGAATTCAATAAATAGACAAAGTTCACGTACCTGCCATTCCAGCGGTAGTGGCGTTGTGGCAAAGGTTGAAAACACCATGATTGATTGCAGCACACGTTATACTCAATACAAAAACGTAATTCAGGTACCTGGCTTCCCATTCGTGTGAGCTTTAGGGAAAAAAATTTAAATAGACACTCATCCCTACACTTCTTATACTAAACGGAATAACTTAATTCAATATAAACACTTAATGTACCTGGCATCCCATCGGTGTGGGCTTCGTGGAAAATATGGAAAGCATATTGATTCATTGCCACAGTAACTAAAGTGAATTGCAAAACTGAATTCAATAAATAGACAGAGTTCACGTACCTGCCATCCCAGCGGTAGTGGTGTTGTGGCAAAGGTTGAAAACACAATGATTGATTGCAGAACACGTTATACTCAATACAAAAACGTAATTCACTCGAAAGATTTCACGTACCTGGCTTCTCATTCGTGTGAACTTTAGGGAAAAAAATTTAAAACAGACACTCATCCCTACACTTCTTCTACTAAACGGAATAAATTAATTCATTCAACATACTTAACGTACTTGGCATCACGTCGGTGTGGGCTTCGTGCAAAATATTCAAAACATATGGATTCATTCCCGCCGTCATTATAGTTATTTGTTAATTGGAAAACTGAATTCAATAAATAGAAAAATGTCACGTACCTGCCATCTCAGCGGTTGTGGCTTGGTGGCAAAGATTGAAAACAGAGTGATGCATTGTAGCACACGTTTTGCTGAATACACAAACGTAATACAATAGACAGATTTCACGTACCGGACTCCGCATTCGTGTGAGCTTCAGGGAAAAAAATTGAAAACAGGCGTTCATCCCTACACTTCTTATACTCAACGGAACAATTTAATTCAATATTCATACTTAACGTACCCGGCATCCCATCGGTGTCGGCTTCGTGAAAAATATGGAAAGCATATGGATTCATTGCCACAGTAATTATAGTTAATTGCAAAACTGAATTCAATAAATAGACAGAGTTCACGTACATGCCATACCAGCGGTCGTGGCTGTGTGGCAAAGATTGAAAACAGAATCATTCATCGCAGCATACGTTATACCAAAATACAAAAACGTAATTCAGTAGAAAGATTTCACGTACCTGGCTTCTCATTTGTGTGAGCTTTAGGGAAAAAAATTAAAAACAGACTAACTCACCCCTACAGTTCTTAAACTCCATCGAATAAAATTTAATAGACATACTAACGTACCTGGCATATCATCGGTGTGGGCTTCGTGGAAAATATGAAAAGCATATTGATTCATTGCCGCAGTCCCTATAGGTAATTACAAAGCTGTATTCAATAAATAGATAGAGGTCACATACCTGCCATCCCAGTGGTTGTGGATTTGTGGCAAAGATTGAAAACAGAGTGATTCATTGCAGCACACGTTATGCTGAATAAATAAACAACATAATCGACAGATTTCACGTACCTGACGTCTCACTCGCGTGCGCTTTCGAAGAAAAAATTCATAACAGACTGACTTATCCCTACATTTTTAAACTCAACAGAATAACTTATTTCAATAGACACACTTAACGTACTTGGCATCACATCGGGTTCGGCTTCATGCAAAATATTGAAAGCGTAATGGTTCATTTTTACAGTCAGTATAGTTAATTCGATGTCACGTACCTGTCATCCCATCCGCTGTGGCTTTTTGACAAAGGTTGAAAACACAATGATTCATTGGAGCACACGTTATACTGAATTAACAAACGTAATACAATAGACAGATTTCACGTACCCGGCTTCTCATTCGTGTGAGCTTCTGGAAAAAAAATTTAAAACGGGCATTCATCCCTACACTTCTTATACTCAACGGAATAAATTAATTCAATCGACATATACTTAACGTAATATTCTAGAGGAATTTGACATCCCACATTTGATATAAAGAAGTAAAGAAAGCCTCGGGAGCTATGCAAACGGGGAAGGCAGCTGGGCAGGATCGATCATTTAACAGCAGATTTGTTGAAGGATGGTGGGCACATTGTTGTAGAAGAACTGGCCACCCTGTGTACGCAATGCCTCATGACCTCGAGCGTACCGGAATCATGGAAGAACGCCAACATAATCTTAAGCCACAAGAAAGGGGACGCGAAAGACGAAAAATTATAGACCGATCAGCCTACTGTCCTTTGCCTACAAAGTCTTTACTAAGGTAATCGCAAATAGATTCAGGAACACCTTAGACTGCTGTAAACCAAATGACCAGGCAGTGTTTCGTAAAGGCTACTCAACAATAGACCATATTCACACTATCAATCAGGTGATAGAGAAATATGCGTATTATAACCAACACTTATATATAGCTTTCATTGATTACGAGAAAGCGTTTGATTCAGTCGAAGCCTCAGCACTCATGCAAGCATTAGGGAATCAAGGTGTAGACGAGCCGTACGTAAAAATACTGAAAGATATCTATAGCGGCTCCCACAGCCACCGTAGTCCTCCATAAAGAAAGCAGCAAAATCCAAACAAAGAGGGGCGTCAGGCAGGGAGATACGATCTCTCCAATGCTATTCACAGCGTGTTTACAGGAGGTATTCAGAGACATGGATCGGGAAAAATTGGGGATAACAGTTCATGGAGAATACCTTAGTAACTTGCGATTCGCTGATGATATTGCCTTGCTTAGTAACTCAGGGGACCAATTGCGATGCGTGCTCACTGACCTGGACAGGCAAAGCAGAAGGGTTGGTCTAAAAATTAATCTGCAGAAAACTAAAGTAATGTTTAACAGTCTCGGAAGAGAACAGTTGTTTACGATAGGTAGTGAGGCACTGGAAGTGGTAAGGGAATACATCTACTTAGGACAGATAGTGACTGCGGATCCGGATCATGAGACTGAAATAATCAGAAGAATAAGAATGGGCTGGGGTGCGTTTGGCAGGCATTCTCAGATCAAGGACAGCAGGTTGCCATTATCCCCCAAGAGAAAAGTTTATAACAGCTGTGTCTTACCAGTACTCACCTACGGGACAGAAACATGGAGGCTTACGAAAAGGGTTCTACTTAAATTTAGGGCGACGCAACGAGCTATGGAAAGAAGAATGATAGGTGTAACGTTAAGGGATAAGAAAAGATCAGATTGGGTGAGGGAACAAACGCGAGTTAAGGACATCTTAGTTGAAATCAAGAAAAAGAAATGGGCATGGGCAGGGCGCGTAATGTGGAGGGAAAATAACCGATAGTCATTAAGGGTTACGGACTGGATTCCAAGAGAAGGGAAGCGCAGCAGGGGGCGGCAGGAAGTTATGCGGAGGGATGAGATTAAGAAGTTTGCAGGGACAACATGGCCACAATAAGCACATGACCGGGGTAGTTGGAGAAGTATGGGATATGCCTTTGCCCTACAGTGGGCGAAGCCAGGCTGCTGCTGCTGCTGCTGCTGCTGCTGCTGCTGATGATGATGATGATGATGATGATGATGATGATGATGATGATGATTACGACGTCGATGACGACGACGACGATGACGACGACGACGACGACGACGACGACGACTTAACGTACTTGACATGACATCAGCGTGGGCTTGGCGGAAAATATTGAAAACATATTGGTTCATTGCCGCTGTCAATATAGTTGATTGGAAAATTGAATTCAATAAATAGACATATTTCACATACCCGTCAACTCAGCTGTTTCAGCTTTGCGGCGAAGATTCTAAACAACGATTCATTGCAGCACACGTTATACTCAATACAAAAACGTAATTCAGTAGAAAGATTTCACGTACTTAGCATCTCATTCGCGTGAGCTTTCGAGAGAAAAATTTAAAACAAGCTGATTTTTCCCTACACTTTTTATAATCAGCGGAATAACTAAATTCAATAGACATACTTAACGTACCTGGCATCACATCGGTTGGGGTTTCATGCAAAATATTACAAACATGTTGATTCGTTACTTCCATCATTATATTAATGGGAAAGCTTAATTCAATAACCAGTCAGATTACACGTTGGCACCTGGCATGTCATTAGTGTTGCCTAGGAGAAAAACTGAAAATAGATTGAATCATCGCTACATTTGCGATACTGAATGGAATAACTTAATTTAAAAAATGGTCATAATTTATCTCTGACGACTTTACAATTATGCGAATAGCACACACGCGTCATATGTGAGGCGTGTACTTCAGCTGGGCTCCTGTCCCGCACTTCTCTCTTGGCATGACGCATCATTTAACGCCGTTGCCACAAAGTCCGCGTGAAGTCTGAGCGTGGCCTCCTAGATGCGTGGCGTGGCAATGCGTGCGAACAATGAGCATATTTGCATCCCACCCGGCTGGCATTCATGGTGCAGTGTGCTAAACTGCCGGGCTGCTTGCTTGAGGAACCCGTGCAAAGCGGGTTCAATTCCTGCTAGCATCACAAAAAAGTGTATTATTTTCAGACGGCACTGCCTTCGAAATCGGCCGACATTTCTAGACACAATATTCGGCATCGGTCCAAGAAAACATCTCAATAGGTTACATGGCAGGAAAAAAACTAGTGTGACAATGCCAAGAGCAATTCGTGTTATTGGACATTATATGTATGTGTGTGTCTGGCACCTCATCACTGTTGGCTTTGTGGGAAAGATTAAAAAAAGATCGATTCATTGCTGCACTCAATACAGTTAACGAAATTATTTAGTTCAATAGACAAATTTCGCTTGCCTGGCATCTAAACGGTACAGATTTTGTGGTAAAGAGTGAAAACAGATTGATTGATTGCTTAAGTCATCGTTAACAAACAGAAAAACGAATAAAGAAACAAACTAATTTAACGTCCCTGGCATGCAGCCCGTGTTGGCCTTGGGTGAAACACCGAAAACAGATTGATTCATCGCTACACTTGTGATACTTAACGGAATAGCTTAAATCAATGCACCAATTTCACTTACTAGGCAACTGATCGGTGCTGTCTTCATGAAAAAGATTCAAACTAGATTGATTCTTTGCTGCAGTGAATAAAGTTCACAGGAAAACCTGACACAATTAAACGAGAGATTTCATGTACTTTGCCTGGCCTTGGTGCTGGCTTTAAGAAAGAGATTGAAAACAGATTGATTCATCACTACACTTCATATGGTTAACAAAATCATTTCATTCAATTACAGATTTAACGTACCTGGCATCCCATCGGTGTCGGCTATGTGGAAAGCATAATGATTAAATTCCTGCACTCTTTATCTTCAACGGAACAATTTATTTGAATAGACAGATTTCACGCACAAGGCGTTTCATTGGTGTTGGCTATGTAGAAAAGATAGGAAGCAGAGTGATTCATCACTGCACTCGTTATGGTTAACAAAATAATTTCATTCAATAGAGAGATTTCCCGTACCTGGCATCCTATTGGTGCTGGCTATGTAGAAAATATATTAATTGCTGCACTCTTTATTTTCAACAAAATAATAACCAATTGACAGATTTCACGCACCTGGCTTTTCATCGCTGTTGGCTATTTTGTAGATATTTAAAACGGAGTGATTCATTTCTGCACTCCATATGGTTAACAAAATCATTTCATTCGATTACAGATTTCACGTACCTGGCATCCTATCGGTGTGGGCTATGTGGAAAGTATAATGATTAATTCCTGCGCTCTTTATCCTCAACGGAAAATTTTATTTGA
This sequence comes from Dermacentor albipictus, assembly GCF_038994185.2. Lineage (NCBI taxonomy): Eukaryota > Metazoa > Arthropoda > Arachnida > Ixodida > Ixodidae > Dermacentor > Dermacentor albipictus. The sequence goes on from NC_091821.1 coordinate 20,954,475, forward strand.
ATGGACAGATTTCACGCACCTGGCGTTTCATTGGTGTTGGCTATGTAGAAAATATATTAATTGCTGCACTCTTTATTTTCAACACGATAACTTAATTCAATGGACAGATTTCACGCACCTGGCTTTTCATTGGTGTTGGCTATTTTGTAGATATTTAAAATGGAGTGATTCATGTCTGCACTCCATATGGTTAACAAAATCATTTCATTCAATTACAGATTTCACGTACCTGGCGTTTCATTGGTGTTGGCTATGTAGAAAAGATAGGAAGCAGAGTGATTCATCACTGCACTCGTTATGGTCAACAAAATAATTTCATTCAATAGAGAGATTTCACGTACCTGGCATCCTATTGGTGTTGGCTATGTAGAAAATATATTAATTGCAGCACTCTTTATTTTCAACAGAATAATTTATTTCAATGAACAGATTTCACGTACCTGGCATTTCATTGTTGTTGGCTATGTGGAAAAGATAGGAAGCAGAATGATTCATCACTGCACTCATAATGGTTACCAAAATAATTTCATTCAATGCAAAGATTCCACGTACCTGGTATCCTACTGGTGTTGGCTATGTAGAAAATATATTAATTACTTGCTGCGCACTTTATTCTGAATAGAATAATTTAATGCAATGAACAGATTTCACGCACCTGGCATTTCATTGTTGTTGGCTATGTAGAAAAGATAGAAAGCAGAATGATTCATCAGTGCACTCGTTATGGTCAACAAAATAATTTCATTCAATAGAGAGATTTCACGTACCTGGCATCCTATTGGTTTTGGCTATGTAGAAAATATATTAATTGCAGCACTCTTTATTTTCAACAGAATAATTTATTTCAATGAACAGATTTCACGTACCTGGTATTTCATTGTTGTTGGCTATGTGGAAAAGATAGGAAGCAGAATGATTCATCACTGCACTCATCATGGTTACCAAAATAATTTCATTCAATGCAAAGATTCCACGTACCTGGCATCCTACTGGTGTTGCCTATGTAGAAAATATATTAATTACTTGCTGCGCACTTTATTCTGAATAGAATAATTTAATTAAATGAACAGATTTCACGTACCTGGCATTTCATTGTTGTTGGCTATGTGGAAAAGATAGGAAGCAGAATGGTTCATCACTGCACTCGTTATGGTCAACAAAATAATTTCATTCAATAGAGAGAGTTCACGTACCTGGCATCCTATTGGTGTTGGCTATGTAGAAAATATATTAATTGCAGCACTCTTTATTTTCAACATAATAATTTATTTCAATGAACAGATTTTACGTACCGGGTATTTCATTGTTGTTGGCTATGTGGAAAAGATAGGAAGCAGAATGATTCATCACTGCACTCATTATGGTTACCAAAATAATTTCATTCAGTGCAAGCATTCCAGGGACCTGGCATCCTACTGGTGTTGGCTATGTAGAAAATATATTAATTACTTGCTGCGCACATTATTCTGAATAGAATAATTTAATTCAATGAACAGATTTCACGTGCCTGGCATTTCATTGTTGTTGGCTATGTAGAAAAGATAGGAAGCAGAATGATTCATCACTGCACTCGTTATGGTCAACAAAATAATTTCATTCAATAGAGAGAGTTCACGTACCTGGCATCCTATTGGTGTTGGCTATGTAGAAAATATAATAATTGCAGCACTCTTTATTTTCAACAGAATAATTTATTTCAATGAACAGATTTCACGTACCTGGCATTTCATTCTTGTTGGCTATGTGGAAACGATAGGAAGCAGAATGATTCATCACTGCACTCATTATGGTTACCAAAATAATTTCATTCAATGCAAAGATTCCAGGGACCTGGCATCCTACTGGTGTTGGCTATGTAGAAAATATATTAATTACTTGCTGCGCACTTTATTCTGAATAGAATCATTTAATTCAATGAACAGATTTCACGTACCTGGCATTTCATTGTTGTTGGCTATGTAGAAAAGATAGGAAGCAGAGTGATTCATCACTGCACTCGTTATGGTCAAGAAAATAATTTCATTCAATAGAGAGAGTTCACGTACCTGGCATCCTATTGGTGTTGGCTATGTAGAAAATATATTAATTGCAGCACTCTTTATTTTCAACAGAATAATTTATTTCAATGAACAGATTTTACGTACCTGGTATTTCATTGTTGTTGGCTATGTGGAAAAGATAGAAAAGATAGGAAGCAGAATGATTCATCACTGCACTCATCATGGTTACCAAAATAATTTCATTCAATGCAAACATTCCAGGGACCTGGCATCCTACTGGTGTTGGCTATGTAGAAAATATATTAATTACTTTCTGCGCACATTATTCTGAATAGAATAATTTAATTCAATGAACAGATTTCACGTGCCTGGCATTTCATTGTTGTTGGCTATGTAGAAAAGATAGGAAGCAGAATGATTCATTACTGCACTCGTTATGGTCAACAAAATAATTTCATTCAATAGAGAGAGTTCACGTACCTGGCATCCTATTGGTGTTGGCTATGTAGAAAATATATTAATTGCAGCACTCTTTATTTTCAACAGAATAATTTATTTCAATGAACAGATTTCACGTACCTGGCATTTCATTGTTGTTGGCTATGTGGAAACGATAGGAAGCAGAATGATTCATCACTGCACTCATTATGGTTACCAAAATAATTTCATTCAATGCAAACATTCCAGCTGGCATCCTACTGGTGTTGGCTATGTAGAAAATATATTAATTACTTGCTGCGCACTTTATTCTGAATAGAATCATTTAATTCAATGAACAGATTTCACGTACCTGGCATTTCATTGTTGTTGACTATGTAGAAAAGATAGGAAGCAGAGTGATTCATCACTGCACTCGTTATGGTCAACAAAATAATTTCATTCAATAGAGAGAGTTCACGTACCTGGCATCCTATTGGTGTTGGCTATGTAGAAAATATATTAATTGCAGCACTCTTTATTTTCAACAGAATAATTTATTTCAATGAACAGATTCCACGTACCTGGCATTTCATTGTTGTTGACTATGTGGAAAAGATTGGAAGCAGAATGATTCATCACTGCACTCATCATGGTTACCAAAATAATTTCATTCAATGCAAACATTCCAGAAACCTGGCATCCTACTGGTGTTAGCTATGTAGAAAATATATTAATTACTTGCTGCGCACTTTATTCTCAATAGAACAATTTATTTCAATGAACAGATTTCACGTGCCTGGCATTTCATTGTTGTTGGCTATGTAGAAAAGATAGGAAGCAGAATGATTCATCACTGCACTCGTTATGGTCAACAAAATAATTTCATTCAATAGAGAGAGTTCCCGTACCTGGCATTTCATTGTTGTTGGCTATGTGGAAAAGATAGGAAGCAAAATGATTCATCACTGCACTCATCATGGTTACCAAAATAATTTCATTCAATGCAAACATTCTAGGGACCTGGCATTCTACTGGTGTTGGCTATGTAGAAAATATATTAATTACTTGCTGCGCACTTTATTCTGAATAGAATAATTTAATTGAATGAACAGATTTCACGTACCTGGCATTTCATTGTTGTTGGCTATGTAGAAAAGATAGGAAGCAGAGTGATTCATCACTGCACTCGTTATGGTCAACAAAATAATTTCATTCAATAGAGAGAGTTCACGTACCTGGCATCCTATTGGTGTTGGCTATGTAGAAAATATATTAATTGCAGCACTGTTTATTTTCAACAGAATAATTTATTTCAATGAACAGATTTTACGTACCTGCTATTTCATTGTTGTTGGCTATGTGGAAAAGATAGAAAAGATAGGAAGCAGAATGATTCATCACTGCACTCATCATGGTTACCAAAATAATTTCATTCAATGCAAACATTCCAGGGACCTGGCACCGTACTGGTGTTGGCTATGTAGAAAATATATTAATTACTTGCTGCGCACTTTATTCTGAATAGAATAATTTAATTCAATGAACAGATTTCACGTGCCTGGCATTTCATTGTTGTTGGCTATGTAGAAAAGATAGGAAGTAGAATGATTCATCACTGCACTCGTTATGGTCAACAAAATAATTTCTTTCAATAGAGAGAGTTCACGTACCTGGCATCCTATTGGTGTTGGCTATGTAGAAAATATATTAATTGCAGCACTCTTTATTTTCAACAGAATAATTTATTTCAATGAACAGATTTCACGTGCGTGGCATTTCATTGTTGTTGGCTATGTGGAAACGATAGGAAGCAGAATGATTCATCACTGCACTCATTATGGTTACCAAAATAATTTCATTCAATGCAAAGATTACAGGGTCCTGGCATCCTACTGGTGTTGGCTATGTAGAAAATATATTAATTACTTGCTGCGCACTTTATTCTGAATAGAATAATTTAATTGAATGAACAGATTTCACGTACCTGGCATTTCATCGTTGTTGGCTATGTAGAAAAGATAGGAAGCAGAGTGATTCATCACTGCACTCGTTATGGTCAACAAAATAATTTCATTCAATAGAGTGAGTTCCCGTACCTGGCATTTCATTGTTGTTGGCTATGTGGAAAAGATAGGAAGCAGAATGATTCATCACTGCACTCATCACGGTTACCAAAATAATTTCATTCAATGCAAACATTCCAGGGACCTGGCATTCTACTGGTGTTGGCTATGTAGAAAATATATTAATTACTTGCTGCGCACTTTATTCTGAATAGAATAATTTAATTGAATGAACAGATTTCACGTACCTGGCATTTCATTGTTGTTGGCTATGTAGAAAAGATAGGAAGCAGAGTGATTCATCACTGCACTCGTTATGGTCAACAAAATAATTTCATTCAATAGAGAGAGTTCACGTACCTGGCATCCTATTGGTGTTGGCTATGTAGAAAATATATTAATTGCAGCACTCTTCATTTTCAAAAGAATAATTTATTTCAATGAACAGATTTTACGTACCTGGTATTTCATTGTTGTTGGCTATGTGGAAAAGATAGGAAGCAGAATGATTCATCACTGCACTCATCATGGTTACCAAAATAATTTCATTCAATGCAAACATTCCAGGGACCTGGCATCCTACTGGTGTTGGCTATGTAGAAAATATATTAATTACTTGCTGCGCACTTTATTCTGAATAGAATAATTTAATTCAATGAACAGATTTCACGTGCCTGGCATTTCATTGTTGGTGGCTAGGTAGAAAAGATAGGAAGCAGAATGATTCATCACTGCACTCGTTATGGTCAACAAAATAATTTCATTCAATAGAGAGAGTTCACGTACCTGGCATTTCATTGTTGTTGGCTATGTGGAAAAGATAGGAAGCAGAATGATTCATCACTGCACTCATTATGGTTACCAAAATAATTTCATTCAATGCAAAGATTCCAGGGACCTGGCATCCTACTGGTGTTGGCTATGTAGAAGATATATTAATTACTTGCTGCGCACTTTATTCTGAATAGAATAATTTAATTCAATGAACAGATTTCACGTACCTGGCATTTCATTGTTGTTGGCTATGTGGAAAAGATAGGAAGCAGAATGATTCATCACTGCACTCGTTATGGTCAACAAAATAATTTCATTCAATAGAGAGATTTCACGTACCTGGCATCCTATTGGTGTTGGCTATGTAGAAAATATATTAATTGCAGCACTCTGTATTTTCAACACAATAATTTATTTCAATGAACAGATTTCACGTACCTGGTATTTCATTGTTGTTGGCTATGTGGAAAAGATTGAAACCAGAGTGATTCATCGCTACACTCATTATGGTTAACATGATAATTTCATTCAATAGGCAGATTTCGCGTACTCGGCATTTTATTGCTATTGGCTATGTGAAAAACATTGGAAGCAGAGTGATTCATCGTTGCACTCATGGTTGCCAAAGTTATTCCATTCAATACAAATATTTCATGTACCTGGCATCTCATCGGTGTTGGCTGTATAGAAAAGATTGAAGACAGATTTATCTTTGCACGTATTATGGTTAAGAAAATAATTTAATTCAATTGACATATTTCACGTATCGGGAACTTCGTCGTTATTGGCTATGTAGAAAAGGAAAAGTTTGAAAACAGAGTGATTCATTGCTGCACTCAATATGATTAAAATATTTTCTTTCAGTAGACAGATTTCAGGTACCTGGCATCCTATTGGTGTAGGCTCCGTCAAAAATATGTTAATTGCTCCACCCTTTATTTTCAATAGAATAATTTAATTCAATACACAGATTTCACGTACCGGGCATTATGTTGTTGATGGCTATTTAGCAAAGATTTAAAACAGGGTGATTCATTGCTGCACTCATTGTGATTAACAAAATAATTTCAGTGAATGAAGAGATTTCACGTACCTGGCATCCTATCGGTATTGGCTAGGTAAAAATATATTGATTAATTTCCGCACTCTTTATTTTTAACGGAAAAATTTATTTCAGTAGACAGATTTCACGTGCCTGATATTTAATCGGTGTTGGCGATGCAGAAAAAATTGGGAGCAGGGTGATTCATCGCTGCACTCAATGATGGTTAACAAAATAATTCAATTCAATAAACAGATTTCGCGCACATGGCATTCTATTGGCGTTGGCTACGTGGACAATATATTGATTAATTGCTGTACTCTTTATTTTCAACATACTAGTTTAATTCAGTACACAGATTTCACGTTCCTTGTAGAATATATATTGATTAATTGCTTCACTCTTTACGTTCAACGGAAAAATTTATTTCAATAGAGAGATTTCACGTACCTGGCATTTCATCGGTGTCGGCTGTGCAGAAAAGTTTGAAAAGAGTGATTCATTGTTCCGTTCATTTTGGTCAATAATTTCATTCAACAGACAGATTTTGCGTAACTCGCATCCTGTTAGTGTCGGCTATGTAGCAGATATGTTGAATAATCGCTGCACTCTTTATTTTCATCCGACGTCGCTTCTTTGTTGCGCCGCGAGTGCCTCGGTCGTGCTGAGCCGGCGCCCTAACTTTTCGACACGCAGGGAGACTGAAGCTGCTGCCTACATCGCCGCTGTAGGCCTTGTGGTTTCGAGTTCCTGACCGCACCCTTTTACCGCATACATCGAGCGCAATCTTACTATGACGCAGCGTCACGCTTCTCCGTCTTCTTCATCGATTCATGTCTTCATTTTTTTTTCAATTCACTTTATTTTCAACACCACAATGTTGAGGACCGCGAACAAAAAGCCTTTTATGGCTTGACAAGGTCCGCAGCCCCTTTTAACAAGCAGTGACAGAGCATAGGGTTAGGTGTTATACATTAAGCTAGAATTACCCAAGTCCCAATAACACGAGTGACAGACATTTTGCATATGCGTAAAATGAATTCAAGTGAAACAGAAACAGAATGTATATGCAGCACATATAGCACTCACGCACAATCGAAACCGAAATAATTAACGCTAATTACTAATTCACATTATACATATATGAAATCAACAAATGTGTCACACAAAACATACTGCAATGCACAATTCGGCAAATACACTGTTACAGAAACAATTTCTTCCATTTTTGCGGAAACAAAGAAAATACAAGGAAAAAAAAGCACAATAATGAAACTTACAGAGTGTTGATTTTATTTAGACAAGATGGTAATGTAAAGCGCAACATTTGGTATGTCTAATTAGTCCTTGCCCGTGGCATCTCCCAGAGTTCGCAACTGCGCGTATTTAGCTTCCCATCTCTACGTTTTAAGTTCGATATAGTATTTAACGTGTTATTATTTCTTTTAATACCTGTCTTATATCGGTGAATTAGTGTTTGTTCATAAATATCAGGCATAGGAAGTGAGTTCAGTTTTTTGAAAAGTGGGCCACAGTACATTCACAGTACATTGCCACAGTACATCTTTGGGTCGAGCGTCAGCTGTCTCCCACATCATCAACTGAGTATCGGGCTCCTGAGGTAGCTACCGCACCGGGTTTCGGCCGCAGAGAGGCGGGCTCCTGACGAGCGGGTGAGCCACGTGCTCACTCGAGGCGTTATTCGGCCATCAAGTAGTGCGTGGGCATCCGCAGTCGTTCTTGTTGAAAAAGAAAGATGGTTTTCGTCCGATTTTTTCGCCGTTTATCATCGTTTGAACAAGGTCACGTAAAAGGATGTTTAACTTGAATTATAAACGTGTTGTGCAAGGTTGCAGGACAAAAGGAAAAAATATAATGTCATTCCACTCTGTGAGGATGTATGACCAGCGAAGATGTGTATAGTGATGACTATATTTATTTATTTATTTATTTATTTATTTAACATAGTGCATGCCTCATTCGGGCCCAAGCAGGAGTGGTTACATCAACGGTAATAAACAAGACTAAATATCGAATAGAAAAATACACAATAAAAAATATACAGGGGCATCAGCATTTGCAATTCAGAATTAACAGTAAATACGAAGTAGGAACTGTAGTAGTTTACAACTCGACAACAAAGTAGTGATAAACCATGAACACACAGCATATCACTAAATTCAGCATTTTACCTAATTTTAGTACAACACGCAGACGAGAATTAATTTCCTTCCTTGTGTGCAGGGCACTATTAATCAAAAGAAATATTATTCACAATATGAACGAATGATTGTGTTGTATTAGCGCTGACTACTTCTTGTGGTAGTTTATTCCATAATGAAATAGCATGAAGAAACGGGGAGTATTGACGTATGTTAAGGTAACTGAATGGTTGCCTAACTGTTTTGCTGTGTTGTGTACGGTCAAAGCGCATTGACGGCTCATTCATATTGACGTAATATATGTGCGCATACGCGTCCTACGCATTGCACGACCATAACACAACTGCTGATAACGTCGCTAGGTGATGTTGACGTAACAGTAAAGTGGGTTTAGCTTTACGGGCACAGCATCGTGCCCGTGAAGATTGTCTCGGCGAACAGAAACGGGAATGGGCACGGACGCGGCGGAAAAAGACCACCGACGACGAGCGGGCCGCCAACGTGAAGCGTGTGCGCGATGCCCGTTGGGACTCCGAATACCCCGAGGAGGACGCTAGACGTCGACGTGGCTACACCCTAGACCTATGCAACCGGTGCGTCGACTCCCGAGCCGGCGGCGTTGCAATACCGATTTCTTGGTCTACGCGAACCTCTTCTACGCACGCACAAAACAAAAAACGGAAACCTAGCCATATACAGCTTCTCTGTAAAAAGAGGACAGGGAGAGCGCAGACTACTAACTTCTTCCACGCATAAACCTTTGCCAAGCATACCTTTAGCACGCATTGACGACGCACTTGACTGCTTACAGGGAGCCGATTTCTTTTTTTTTTTCTTCCTTTGATCTTCGCTCTGGATACTGGCAGGTACCCATGGCTGAGGCTTGTCGCTGCAAACCGCATTTGTCACACCTGACGGCTTGTATCAATTTAATGTCGTGACGCTCGGCCTTTGTAATGCTTCAGCCACGTTTAACCGGATGATCGACACCATTTTGTGTGGCCTGAAGTGTCAACCATCCCCCTGTTATTTAGATGACGTTGTTGTGTTTGTTCCCGACTTCCCGACACACCTTCAAAACCTGAAACGAGTTCTGACCAGCCATACTTAAGGCTGGCCTACAACTTGACTTGCAGTGTGCGTTTTTTTTTTTTTGTGCAGAACTAATAACCATATTGGGCCATGTTGTTTCCAAACATGGCATATTTCCTGATGCCGAATTTCCTGAGCCAACGAGACTACGGCGTAATAAACCTGTACAGGCCTGTGCGATACAGCTTCTTACTGGTGCCAGTGACCTTTCTACCTTGTCAGATACGTGTGATGTCCTATTTACCACCTTACGTTGTCTGCTTACTTTAGAGGTGGGCAGTGCAACACGGACGAAGGACAAAAGGAAGAAGATGATACGAGCGCAGACCTAACAACTGTTAATAACTAACTGTTAGTCTGCGCTATTGTCGTCTACTTCCTTTTCTCGTTCATCCGGGTTGCACTGCCCACGCCTAAGAATATGTCCAATCACCAACTCGCCCAGCTAGCTGCGTTAATTCTACTTACCTCGCCACCAGTTTTACGTCACTTCGATCCGAATGCTCCTTCAGAAATTCACACTGAGGCCAGCGGCATTGGTCTGGCCGGTGTAGTGCTCGCGCAACGAAAGTGTGGCTTTGGCGAGTACGTTGTAGCCTACGCCAGCCGAACTCTCACCAAAGCTGAAGCGAACTACTCTGTGACTGCAAAGGAATGTTTAGCCATTGTGTGGACTCTTACTAAATTTTGGCCTTACCTTTACGGTCCTCCTTTTGACGTCATCACAGACCACTATGCGCTTTGCTGGTTGTCGTCCCTCAAAAAACACGTTCGGGCGCCTCGTGCGATGGGCCTTATATGTACAGGAATACAACATCAGGGCTGTCAACCGCTCCGGGCCCAAACATTCTGACGCCGATGCTTTATCACGTTCACCGATCCCACCCGACGTCGACAGAGTTTTGCCCCTGACGCCCACTCCATAATATTTGGACTTCACTGACCTCGCTTCAGACCAACAAAAATACCTATAGATAGCACGCTTCTGAACTTTCTGAAGAATCCTGTTGGACTACCGGTGACTCGCGCACTCTGCCGCCAAGCGCTACATTTCACCGTTCGCAATGGACTTCTGCAGAAATTACCAAGGCAATGGCTGCAAGTGGCTTCTAGCGGTTCCGTGCCAACTCCGACCCGCATTTCCATTTCTTGCCGACCCGCAGTGTGGCTATGGCGACTTGTGCAAGACTTAAACGCGCCTTCAACTGTGATATTACTGGCACGGCGTGTACAATTACGTCAGCAAATATGTCTTCTCGTGCACTGATTTCCAACGTCACAAATATCGGCTCCTCATCCCGCCGCTCCGTTGCAGCCACTTCCATGCCCAGTCCGCCCCTACGACCACGTCGAGACTTGATTTATGTGGGCCTTTCCCATGTACGGCTGCTGGAAAGCGTTGGGTCATAGTTGCGGTCGATCACCAGACGCGATATGGGGAAACCGCTGCCCTCCGAGCGGCCCTAGCGCACGGCGCCTCTTTTTTCATCCTCCATCACTTCGTTCTACACCACGGCGTACCCTTGTGAACTCTGGAGTGAGCGAGGACGCGTGTTTCTCTCTGAAGTAGTCAAATAACTCCTTCATCACTGCGACGTTCTACATGTACATCGCAACACCACCGCCTTAGACAAATGGTCTGATGGAACGGTTCAACCGAAATCTCAGCGACATGCTGTCCATGTGTGCCGTCTCGGATAATTCCAACTATATGGGACCTTGTTCTACCATTCGCAACGTACGCCTACAACATCGCCAAGCAAGCCACACAAAGATTCTCTAAGTTCTTCCTTTACTACAACCGTGAACCTTCTTGTACCATTGATACATTTTTTACATATAGTCCAGATGCTTCAGAGTGTACTGCAGTTTCCACCGCCGCTAAGCATGCCGAGGAATGTCGGCAGCTCGACCATTCACTCCGTACCGCAGACCAAACTCGCCAAAAGCGTCGACGTGACGACGGCAGACCAGCTCCCACGTTCCCTCCTGAATCTCTTGTATGGCTCTGAGTCCCACCTACTGGTCCTGGCCTCTCTGAAATTAGATGGTCCTTACTGCCTAATTGCCCAAACTTCGCCCGCCAACGACATCGTTGAGTCACTGTCACCCCCAGGTGACCGCTGTCACCGTGGACGTCAAAGTGTTCATGTAAACAGACTCAAGCCTTATTATGGCCCCACCGTATCTCCTTCTTGAGCCGGGAGGAGGGGGGGGAGGGGGTATTGTTAGGAATAACGGTAGACTAGAAAGTCCCGTCGCCACCGCATGCCTCGAGGCCAGTTCCTCCATCCACCTGAGCTCTCGTTGCTGAGGCTGCTTTTCTGACTGCCGCTAGACACCACCGATATACCTAGTCACAATTGATTTATAGATGCGCTCATTAAATTTAAAGAAATAAATTCAATACACAGATTTCATGTACCTGACGTCTCATCGGTGTAGACTTCGTGGAAAAGGTTGGAAGCAGATTGATTTTGGATGCAGTCAGAGTTAATAGAAAAACTTAATCCAAAGAACAGACAGATTTCGCGTACTTTTCAAGAAACTTTGAAATCAAATTGATTCGTCGGTGCCCTTGCGACACTTCATGGAATATTTTAATTAAAAATATACAAATTAAAAGTTTGCTTCTTGGACGATTTACCAACGCATACTGAGTTGAGGTGCGCTTTGAAGACGAGGATAGAGTAAGGCACACATGGAAACATATGAGAGCGCTCTAGCACTAACGTCTATTTAAAATTAATCTGGCCAGGTTGTATATATATATATATATATATATGACGAAGAAAAAGAGTACGACGTACGTTGAATTAGCACAGTATATTTCACTGTCGTTTCGGCTGGTGGACCCGTATTTGTCAAGCCTCTGACTGTGACACAGGCTGGTCCACCAGCCGAAACGTCAGTGAAATATACTGTGCTAATTCAACATACGTCGTACTCTTTTTCTTCATTTTACTACCGACGCCAGCATGATTTCCTCAGCCATATATATATATATATATATATATATATATATATATATATATATATATATATATATATATATATATATATATATATATATAGTTGTACAGCTACGTGACGCGTCGTAGCTGCCTTACTGACTAGTTAGGAAGCAGGCTTATTCCCCTCCACAAAACGGATGGTGTACTGAAACACCTGGCCCCTTCGCTGGCTTTCGCCTCTGCAATATCACTCATTCACTTTTTGTGGTAGCTGATTATGCGGCAAGCACAGTCATTGCAATGTGTAACGAATAATTAAATGTACCTGGCATGTTGCAAGTTGTTCATTACTACGCTTGTCGTACTTAACGGAGTCGCTGCATTCGAAAGGCATACGCATGCGTGTCAAATAATCGGTCTTGGGTTAGTGGGAAAGATCAAATAGAAGCTGGTTTGCCTTTGCAATAAATAAATAAATAAATAAATAAATAAATAAATAAGTAAAGCTATATGAAAAACAGGCTAACTTCTCTGCATACGTATGTTGGCTTAAAGGGGCCCCTAACAGCATTTTCTTTAAGCCTCAAAAACGCCTTGGAACGAGTACGGTGCCTTCCAGTGATATATTAATACATTAATTTTATTTCAAAAAAGACTTCATGCGAGCATATTTACCATTTCCATTCGCCCTCAACGTCCTCCTTTCCGAAGGAGCTGGGCTACGCCTTTGGCGGTGGAGTTGTGGTGGCCCGCTTACGTTGTTACGGTGGCAGGACTCGTCGTGGAACGCCGCGGCGGGCGCGGTTTTATACGCGAGTGTGTCGGAACAGAACGAAAACGAAAAACGGAACACAACGATATTTTTGACCCGCACGAAAATGTAACCCAAACATTATTTATTATATTGTTTCGAAGTGAAACCGAAATATTTTTGACCGGTTTGACCGGTTCAAGGGGAGAATCGGCGATCCGAAACAACCGACGCCAGACAATGTCAGAATTAGCGCGTATCTCAGGCGTCCGCGTAAGCGCGTATCTCAGGTAAGGATAGTGTGAGCGATAGCCGGTCGAGCACTCCACTATAGTCTAAGCCTGCCGCTCGGCACCGTAGCAGATCGGCGTCGCAGCAAAACCCAGGGCTTGCGTGCTGGAGAGCTTATCGTTCCGTTTTCTACGGGCACAATGCTTTCTTACCAAAGTTTTATCGATCATTTTCCTTTAAGTTCGTTTCATTGGAACAGCGGTCACGTTTTTCGGCGAGTGCGCTCGATGAGGTGCCACTTCTGAGATCATACTGAGTGCCTTGAGTCAAGGCACTGAGCATGATGTAAGAATTCCTATTTCATTTATTGAGAAAAAATAAATACTGCTTTTATCGTTACACTGTTTCGAAAATTTTTTGCATGCGGACCAAGACCGTTATGAAGCGCTATCAATCATTTTTTTTTTTCGGTGCGGAACAGACCAGGAACGGAATTCTTTTCTCTGGGACGAAACTAGAACCAGAACAAAAAAACATTTCGTTCCGACACCTTGACTGACGCTACGCAGAAGACGCAGCTGCGCAGCAACCGCAGGTATACGCGGCGGCAGGGTTGGAGTGTTCGCTCGCGTGCTCTAGTCTGGCTGCGCTACGTGGTCCGGACCGGCTTTGTCCTGCAGCGATCCGGATTGCGCGTCTTTAAGCACTATCAATAGCTAAATGCAAAGCACGTCTAGCCAGGAGCTGCCGGAATTGAGCGCGCTTGGGCGCGGCAGGCATAGTGTAGGCAGAAGTGGTCTACGCTTACGTTTAGCGTGGCTCGAGACTAGTCGATCGCTCAAGACTAATCTAAATAAATAACAAATTTGGTCAAAGCTTCGTTCCTACGTAGGCGGGCGTGGCTGAGCGTAAGCTGACGATAGTGGGCTTCATTTGGAAGTGCGTCATTCTTACCGAAATTCGAACCGCAGACTTTGGCTACATCAATTATTATACACAGTAACAGAAGGAAGATGCACGTTGATCGACAAACGCTTCTCCGTTGATGTCAGCTATCAGCCTGTGGCCCGCTGACGTCAAGGGTTTTCCGCCGCCAACTCCGAAACGGGCGAAGAGAAGACCTCTTGTTTGAAAAGAGAGCGTTTGAGAAAAAGGTAGCTCCGCGCTCCGGGATCTGAGCAAGCGTAGCTTCTTGCCTTGCTGCGACAGTTGTGTCATAGTGGAGGCTTAATTGTGCTCCTTGGACGAGAAGTCGTTCGAGGCGATGACAGACGGCATGCCATCACTTACGCCGAGCACGCCTCTTTGTGCTGCGTCCCGCGTGGACATAGTGTAAGGCTTGCCATGTAGACATGAAGGTGGTCCGTTCCTGTTTGTCCAGCAGCGAGCCAATGGACTCCGATAACGACTACGCCATCGTGCAGGGCAATCTGCCGAAGAGAAAATACCGCAAGACGACCAAAGACGTAAATGAGCAGGGCTCCAACGGACCGCCTACTCCCACTTAAAGGATTGCCTTTCTGCCTCTCGACGTCTCGAAGAATTTAAATTCTGTACTCAGACAGATTCTTAACACCCACTTTGGTAATTTCGCTCTGAAAGGAATTAATGAAGTGCGTTTCAACAGCGAGAAAAACGTAGCCACAGTGGAAGTAATGACACAGGCCGCCCTAGAAAAAAATGGAAAACCGTGCGCATACTAGGACACATAGAAGTGCGGTCGTTCATCGTGCACGGTGGTCGCACTAGGGCAGGTGTTATTTCTGATGTCGTGATTGACATCAGCGACGGAGAGCTGCAAAGGCTTCTGTCTTCAACAGTGAAGGTTATCGATATTCACCGCTTCGGTCGCTCGACGAGCGTCAAGCTTCTTTTCGAGGGAGACACGCTACCTGATCATGTCAAGGTGGGATACGTGAAACACCCGGTGCGTCCTTATGTGCCCCGACCACTTCAATGTCACAAGTGCCTAAAGCTAGGCCATGTCAGCGCTGTATGTACAGGCCAGACGGCATGCCTCCGCTGTGCCGGCAGCCATGTCGTATCTTCAGGCACAATAAAAGAAATAAAATGCTCGAATTGCGATAAAACCCACGAGGCCAATTCCAAGGATTGTCCTAAACAGAAAAAGGAGATCAAAATACTGAATCAAATGAGCAAGACAAGTATGTCCCACAAGCTGCATGTCCAAACGAGAGCTCCCGTGCTCCAGTTCTGCAGGCCCAGCAGAAGGTAGTTGAATCGGTCGCGATGAGTCTTTCCAAATCATTACTTCAAGCCAGCCGCGCAAGCCTAGAATCGAATGTATGGCCACGCTTGCCGCCGCGCACACTGGCCTTAGACTGTCAGCGCGAGCAAGGACAGTGCACTCAGATATCACCATCGTACTCGGTCATCAAAGTAATGCTGCGACAAATAATCGACGCCCTGCAGCTGCTACTGTCCGGTTTAAATACACCACTGTCGCTAACAGCGGTAAAAATCATGAAAGCTGTAGACAGCCTCCTAGCTACGCTGCAGTAACTTCTACCTCTGCCCGCGAAGATGACTGTGCTGTGCTGTGAAGTGTACACGTACGCGTTGCATAAACCGTATGCTGTGCAGCCCTCGTATTCACCACACCACCTAACTCCTTCCTCTTCACATCTTATCTCTGTTATTGACCCAAACCCCTTCCCCAGCGTGGAGTAGCAGGCTAGAGGCACTTCACTCAGGCCGACCTCTCCTTCTTTGTACCATTAAATATTATCTCACTACTCCGTGCTCCGCTTGGGGAACTACATGTACCGCTTACGAGTGCAAAATTTGGCTGGGATGTTCGCAGTACATAGCGCATACGCTGTCCGAGGAATCTACATTTTTTTCACCAAGCGCGAAAGGTGGCTCCAGGGCCACTTTTACTACAAAAAAAAGAAAAAAAAACAGAAATGACACCTTTGCGGAAGGATTGATAGCGATAGCAAGGTTTGGCGTAGCGCTTGAACTTCTCGGGCGGTGTTCTGACTATACGCGGTTGCGACATATTGGCGCGAAGCAGCACGCAATTGGCAACTGCTGCTGGGCATAAGGAACAGCGCATCGGGAGCAAGCAGGCATCTCGCAACGCTCGCGTGAAGAGCGCCGCCAGCACTATGAAGGATACCAGCGAGAAACCACCGGCGTTAGTTAGCGCCAACGTTCTTAGACATACTTCAGTTTCACATCGCCGCTCAGGAAGGGGCCGAAGTGGTGGTCACGCGAACTAGTGGCACTGCGATCGCGTCTTTCGTCACTTCTGCCACTTCTGGCTTCGCTTCTGCTTTCATTTCTGTTTTCATTTCGGTGGTGCTGCTTTGTCTGTCGCTACTGTGGTCATGTTCTTGGTGTCATGTGATGTGCGGCGGTTTCTTCTGGTGAAACTTTTCGCGCAGACGCGTTTCGGCGTCTCATGACAGGAAGAATTAAGTTAACTGATTTCACGTACCCCTAATGTCGTGGTGTTGGCTTAGTGGAAAAGATACAGATTGGTTTATGGCTGCTCTTCTTGCAATCAACATAATAAATGATTCGATGAGACAGATTGATTTTACTTACATTGATTGCCTCCAGCTTTTGGTGAATGAAAAAAAAAATCCAATAGAGGTATTCGATTAGTCGAAACTACGAAATATTGATTGCTTCGATCCAGCTCATGGCACTCAAAGGAATAGCAAAATGCGAAAGACAGAGTTCAACACCTATCTGGATTGTCGTCAGTCCTGGCTCAATGAAATAGACCAAATAGAGATTACGGCATTATATCATGCATTACACGTACTTAACGAAATGATTGGATTCGAAAAGCAAGTCGATCTCACAGACGTGACAGGACGTCGGTATTGGCTTGCCGTAACTATCCAGTGAAGATTGATTAGTTACGTCGCTTCTTTTAGATAACGGGAAATAACAGAATTCGAAAGGCATACTTACTTCACCTAACCTAGCATGTAGTAAACACTCGCACAGTCTCATTCTACATAATATACAGGCCGGTTTATTACTGCCCTCGTCCTACCTATGGGAAAGAATAAAAATTTGACAGACTGATTTCATAGAGCCGACAAATTTTCAGCATTGTCTTAGTGAGAAATATAAAATTATTTCCCCACGCATGCCCTCAATATGTTAACGGAACAAATGAATTCAAAAGGTAAAATTTTTGCAATGTCCGTTCTTTTATTGGCTTAATTGAAAATATATTATATAGTCGTTTATTTATAACTGCCCTTGTTGTATAGTAACAGTAACCAATTATTAAAAAGATAAAATTATGCACATCCAACGCATTGTTGGAGTCAATGTTATGCGAAACATTTCGCAGGTGCTTGGCTTTCCAGCGTCGTTCCGGATTCTTCATTGAGTTACGAGCTCAACCAACGTGTCTGTGCAAAATGTGACAATTGTGCGGGACGACAGAAGCAAGCAGACAACGACAGCAATATAATATGATGGCGCCGACAGAACGGTTTTGTTTTTACTCCGGCGAAGAAACGTTATACGGCCAGTTTCATTACGACCTGGGGCGATTCCGAAGGCGCTACAATGTAACACAGCCTCTTTGTTAGTGTTATCTGCTACGAGGAAAGGACTAGGGCAATGTGGGCCCATCTTGAATGCGGGAGGAGAGTCAGTATGACAGCGCTTCAAGGCGTTAGCTGTCACGAAGCAAGAATGGAAAAAACTGGAACCTTCCCGTTCGTGACGCGTGGAAAAGACAGTGGTAAGACTGCGGCCGAATGAAAATTGGCGTGCATCAGTTGTCTCAATATAGCTCGCCAGCGTCGGTACGCGAGAAACGTTGGTGCGGCCGTGACCTTGCGATCAGAGCATCGGATGCTGGGCTGGGAGTCGGAGGTTCAATCCCACCGTCGGACACTTCAATTTTATGTCTGTAGAAGAAGCCCGAAAAGAGGCGTGGTAGGGAATGGCAACGAAACAGATACGATACGGGCGCCAACTACCAGCTGATTCTTTTTTTTTTATTCCACACGCTTCTATATGCACGTTCTGCTCGCATTGTGAATGTAATCCCCGTGGCATACAAAAGCAACAGACAAGTGGAGAATGGCACGCGCATCTATGCTATGCATAATCAGCTTGAACTGAGATAGCCATCTACATAGAGCCATTATTTTTCGTGAATATACAACGACGCCATGCTGACACAATTTTTTTTTCCTTTACGTTTGATATGACATTTGCTCCGTTAGGCGCCCATGCAGCGTCCGTATATATAGAAGCACACTGCTTGGCGCGCCTTCCTACGGGAGGTCTGATTGGTATAGTGAGGCAGGAAAATATCAGCGGGGGCACCTTATGTCCTCTTTCGGCTTCTTCATTACTGATTTCATCAGCCAATATTTTATGCTTACAATGCGGCCTTGCGTGCGTTGACCGCGTAGTTGTCGCAGAGTGTTCAGGTGGGCTAGCTCCTGTAAGACTTTAACCGACGCAAGGAGTGAGAACCGTAATGCTACGCACGGCCGCTTGGTTCTTTTTGTTTCCTACGATTCCCACTGAGTTTCTGTTACGTCTCGGAACTGAGCCTGGTAGAATATTTTGGGTTGGGACGCACGGCCGCTTGGTTCTTTTTGTTTCCTACGATTCCCACTGAGTTTCTGTTACGTCTCGGAACTGAGCCTGGTAGAATATTTTGGGTTGGGACGCACGGCCGCTTGGTTCTTTTTGTTTCCTACGATTCCCACTGAGTTTCTGTTACGTCTTGGAACTGAGCCTGGTAGAATATTTTGGGTTGCCGGACGGCTTTCACAAGACACGCGTCCATCTCCGAACCGGCACCAGCGCGCCTCTCCGAGATGCAGTTTATTAGGTAGATCACGGAGCCCTCAGATTTCTTCACAAAGGTTACCCATTGTTTGGTACTACTCGTCTTATAGATTTGCCAACCAAGTACTTTCGTGGTCCACAGTTTCAGCACCGCGAATTGCTGGCATTTGCATACACGAACAGCTCTAGCATTAGAAATTTACTGCCCAGCATTATATGGCCAGTCAGTAGAAAATTCCATGTGATGCCATAAAATCCCATTCCCAATACAAGGCGAGAATGCGCAGTTTAAGCTCATTGTGTGCGCGGTTGGTAGATGTCAGCCGGAGTGCAGCGACAAACGACCCATTGTCCGCGATCACAATGGGCGAGCCGCGCAAAACATTCTACAGGCTCGTCCGTTTTATCCGTTCCCCAAACCTTATACGTAGAAAGGAGGCGTTAAACCTAGACCAGTAATCTCTAAGCTTATACGTAAAGGGGGAAAGCAAGCAATATGGGACGCCGTGATAAAGAGCCGACCAGTAATGATGGAAGGCGACTAAAGTGACTCAAAGTGAAAGGATGCGCCACTCGTGCATTAATTACGCATGCACGCGCAACCGTTCCTCCTCCGCTGCCTATGCCGGCATTAACTCGTTGGTTATGGAGCGCCGCGCATCGCGCAAACAAATTAAGCGGGACATCCCTCAACGGAAACTGTCAAAGATATGCGTAGCATGATACGGCTTTTGGCATGTTGCGGGATGTACCCCTGGCTACAAAATATTGCGGGTCACGAGATCTGAGAAAAAGCTGAATATCTCCGCAACCTCACAACTCAGTCTCGGATTTGCGTTTCGCGACTCCACTAGAATATGCTAACAACATTTCCCTATACAGTTTTACTAGCGACTACTACAGGCTGCTCGGGGATTAAACGTTTTCGGAGATCCCGTGGTCCGTAAGCTTTTGTCACCGGGTGTAAATCTTCGGCAATGCAAATATGTGAATCTATCTGCTCGTACTCCTCACGCATACATAAATAAATAACGCACACTACATCAGCGTAAACCCCACACACATCCTTACCACGCGTAACACATTCCGCACCACGCCGACCGCCATATAGTGATCCGTATATCTTGGACAGTTCCCGTTCGGGGAAGTTCCGCCGCCTCACATCTCTTCGTCATCACGTGACCTCTGATGCTCTCCCTGTGTGACTCCGGCACATCTCCTCGTTCTTTCGGCAGTTTCGCGTTAACGCCATCTATAAGGAAGGCCGGTGACGGCGCTGTACAATGCCATCCCATTAAAAAATATATGCGTGGCTCTGCTATCGTAAACACCAAGAGACCAGTAGAGCTGGGGGAAGGCCAGTAAAGCAGTGCCAAACCACACACTTAGTCTAACTTTTCCTGGGCTTCCCCCAGCTCCGCTGGTGCCTGGTGTTTGCGATAGCAGAGCTACGCATAATTTTTTTTCCGCTGCGAGAAAGAGGATCGCCGAAACGAGCGCGCGGGTTTTATCGGAGAGCAATGACGACACACCACCTGTGTCCCCTCCGCACCGCTCCTTCTCCCCCACTAGGCTTCACCCACCCTCGCCGTGTCACTATGCTGCGCGATGCTATTTTTATATCTGCTTTCACTCTCTCAGCTCTCTCTCTCTCTCCAGCTCGGCGAACCTGAGAACGTCAAGAGAAACCCAACGGGGTTTTAACAGCTCCACTGTAAAAAAAACAAATGACACTGCCCGTAGCTGCTTCTGCGCAGGAAACGCTATTGCAATTGCTCGCAGGGCAGGAAAAAATTCGTTCCGAAATATCTTCTTGGACAGCCAAGTTTTCTTCCATTGAAGAAAGGCTAAACAGGCTTGAGACGTCAGTACTGCCAGTCGCGGAAGTGATTCCGCAAGTTCAGGAACTTGAAAAAACTGTCGCTCATCTTAAAAACGTGGTATTTAAGCTGGAAAGTCGGTCTGACGATCTTGAAAACAGGTCCCGCCGAAATAACCTTGTTGTCTATGGATTACCTGAACCCCATTCTGAGCCCTCCGGGCAACTACTTGACGCATTCACGAACTTGATATCTGATAAACTTGGTGTTCAGTGTGCAGACATTGAACGTTGGCACAGGCTTGGGGTGCGTAGAGGTGATAAACCACGTCCTGCTATTTTCAAATTTTTGGACTACAGGTCAAAGATTGCAATATTAAAGAATGCCCGAAAGCTTAAAGGTACAGATATATATATATAAATGAGGACTTCTCTGAACGGGTTCGAAAGATACGCAAAGCTCTTTGGAGGCTTTCTGTAAATCAAAGGAAAAATGCATCTACCGTTCGTCTGCAGTATGATTCCTTGCTGATAGACAATGTACGCTATGTGCTGAATGAATCAGGTGATTCAATGATTAAAACCAAAAAGCAAACCTCTGCAGTACATGAAACTTGACTGCATTCCGATGCTAATTTCTCGCTGGTAAACGTTAATGCCCGCAGTCTTCTTAACAAAATTCAAGACTTTCACCATCTCGTGGCATTTTATCATCCTTCTGTGATTTGCGTGACTGAAACGTGGCTTGGTGAACACATCTTAGATACTGAAATTTTACCACCAGGTTACAGCGTCCTCAGGAAAGATAGAAGTGACCGGCGCGGTGGCGGTGTGGCACTCTTCGTAAACCAAGACATTGAGTTTACAGCATTGCCTGACGTTCCTAACTGCGAATCAGTATGGTGCAAAATAAGGCTTTGTGGATTCACTTTGGCTGTAGGAGCTGTTTATCGACCCCCTGACACAGATCTCAGTGTCTTTTCCGATCTTACCGATTATATAACCAAACATAAACTTAACTGTTGTAAAATGTTACTTGCTGGTGATTTCAACACCCCTGGCATAGATTGGCCAACGCTATCTGCTGGTGGCCGTCACAAAGCCATTTGTGATTACTTGATTAACATGTCTATTTCTTTCGATCTGACGCAAATTGTGAATTCCGCAACCCGAGAAAGCTCAATTTTAGATCTTGTTTTCATAAATGAGCAACTTAGACAAAATGGTTATGATAGTACCATCGTTGAAGGCCTCTCGGACCATAAAGGGGTCATTGTTTATTTGAATTTAGCAACTATGCCTAAGCGCCCCTCACATCAGACAGTATTGAACTTTGAACGTGCTGATGACAACTCCATAACTGAGTTGCTCGCATGCTCTTTTGATGAATTTTCGAGTTGCGTAAACCATTCCTCTGTTAACGTGTTAGTGAACCGTTTTTACTCAATTGTCAATCAATGTATAACTGATTACATTCCAACCAAGTGTATAAAGCGCAATCCCAAGCACCCTTGGTACACACGTGAAATTATACACCTAATTCGTCGCATCAGGCGTCTGCGCAAACAACCCTATGCAAACAATCCAATGAAAGCTTCAGTATTGACCACACTTAAAAACAACTTAAAATCTGCTATGTCAAATGCGAAAAGTTTCTATTTTAATAGCACCTTGTCATACTTCATTAAAAACAAGCCATCAAAGTTCTGGCGAACCATCAGTCCACCAAGTGAGAGCTCTCCTTCATTCATAATTGCTAATCAACCATGCTCAGATAATCTTAGCATTACTGAAGCTTTCAATAATTACTTTAAATCAGTGTTCACCTGTGATGATGGACGCACCCCCACGTTTTGCACTACTCTTTCGTCATCACCTTTTCCTAGTATGGCAATCACTTCAGCTGGTGTACACAATCTTATACTCAAGATCGATACTATGAAAAGTACTGGGCCAGATAATATTCCAGATATGTTTTTACGGCGATATTCTGAATGGAGCTCTCGGTACTTATCCCTAATTTTTTCGAAATCTGTAGAATCATCCACTGTTCCAATACTCTGGAAATGTGCTAAAGTTGTTCCAATTCACAAAGACGGTAATAAGCAGGAAATATCTAACTACAGACCTATTTCTTTAATATCAACATCTTGTAAACTATTGGAACACATTATTCATAAATATATCATTGAGTACTTATCTGAACATAATCTTCTTTCGCATGCTCAGCATGGCTTCCGTTCCGGATTCTCCACGGTAACACAACTTCTAGAATTCTCCCATGATATTGCATCCACACTTAACCTTAGAGGACAACTTGATGCCATTTTTATTGATTACAGTAAAGCTTTTGACACAGTGTGCCATAAAAAGCTTCTCATTAAACTCAAGGCAATAATTCATGATTATAAATTACTAGGTTGGATACAGGACTACCTAAGTACAAGAACTCAGTTTGTTACATTTAACAATGTTCACTCATCTCGTGTCAATGTTACATCCGGTGTACCACAGGGGTCTGTCTTGGGTCCTTTGCTGTTTGTAGTCTATGTAAATGATGTCGTTGAAGTAACCGCGGGCACTTCTGTCAAAATAAGACTATATGCTGATGACTGTGTCCTTTATTCTAGTATAAGTAGTAATCATGATCAGTTAGAGCTGAATGAAGTCTTCACCCGTTTTTGCGAATGGAGCAGAACATGGCAAATGTCACTTAATTTTAAGAAAACCGTATCAATGACTTTTTCGAATAAAAAACAACCATTACAATTTACATATTTTAATGAAGCGCACAAGCTTGCAAGCGTCCACACGTTTAAATACCTTGGTGTTACTTTCTCCCCTGATCTAAAATGGCATGCTCACATTAACTGTATAACCAACAAGGCGTTGAGAAAACTGGGTTATCTTAAAAGAACCTTACGAGATGCAACTAAAGAATGTAAATTAACGGCATACAGATCACTAATAAGGCCTCTACTTGAATACGCGTCGGTAGTGTGGTCGCCACATCATTCCAAAGACATAGACATGCTTGAGTCTATTCAGAAAAAGGCCATAAGGTTTATATATAATCGTTATGACCGCCATTTCTCACCGACATCGCATGCTAGCAAGCTACTACTAAAGCCACTGGCCCATAGTCGTACTTGTGACCGTGTTGTTCTGCTACATAAAATTGCTCATGGGAAAACTTATGTCAATGCGCCCATTGTTTTCACTAACCCTTCTTCTCGGCCCACCAGAAGAAGTCATCATCTTAACATTGTTCCTTTGAATGCAACGATTGATTGTTTTAGGTTTTCCTTTTTTCCGCATACAATTGTGATTTGGAATGGCCTCGAGGGGTCCTTGCGCGAGTTACCAAGTGATGTATTTGCCAACCTATTACCTAATCATGTTCATTAATCAACTAGCTATTCCTGATATTGTTTTTTTTCGATTGTTTGTTTTCTTTTTGCCACTCAAATGTATTCTTCAACTGATTGACATATGTATGCACTCACTCCTGCAATATCTTGCTATGCAAGATGGCAGTATATGTAAATAAATAAATAAAATAAATACAGGACGAGTGCAGCTCAGAAATTTTCACGCTTCCAAATGCGAGAAGCGCAGTGCTAAGGCTTACCGTGTATTAGGTCGTCCGGTCTGCAAGACAAGCAAGTGCCGATGTACGTTACACTTCAAAGGTGCGACATCAACTTATTTATTTCAGAATCACTCATCAAGTGCATATCTGTCTTCAGAAGAAACGTTGGCTATGATTTTTGATGACTGGAATCAGCGATAAGAATATTTTCATTTGGAGAATGCAGCTCCTATAGTGATAGATCTAGTAGGGCCAAACCTCGACTTAACAAAATTTCCAATTTATCGAAGTGTTTCGGAATCCCTAATACATATTCATAGAGTCTAATGCGACAAAAACCTCGAAAGAATTAAATTAACTCAACGTGTCGCTCTATTTAACGAAGGTTTCGCGGGAAATATGCAGATAAGGTGGTTTGCAACTGGCAAGAAGTCACACAAAACGT
Organism: Dermacentor albipictus; assembly: GCF_038994185.2. Taxonomy (NCBI): domain Eukaryota; kingdom Metazoa; phylum Arthropoda; class Arachnida; order Ixodida; family Ixodidae; genus Dermacentor; species Dermacentor albipictus. The sequence continues at coordinate 20,979,625 of NC_091821.1, forward strand.
TTTCAACGGGTTCGCTGTCTGCGATTCCTACGTATGCAAGAGAAAAATGTTTTTTTGAAAGCGAGTCTTTTTTCTTTCTTTCATTTTTTTTGGTGGGGGGGAGGGGCTCCTTCGCCCGTTTTTGTTGTGATCGGTAGTGGTAGCACTATAACTACCTATACTAAGGCGCCGATGTAAAGGGTGCATGCTCTACAGCGCAACTGAGCGGCGGGCGATTTCGTTCATTTGTCAGCGAACGACAACTACTATAGCTGTTTGAGACGCGCGTAGTGTCACGCGATAGCTTTGTGGCATCTGAAGGTACAGATGCCGTGGTGGAGTGCTCAAGAAGGAGAGCCCTGCGGGAAGCTGCTCCGGCGACTGGAGAGGAGGTTGGCAGGCGCCTTGCACGCCGGATCTCGCGCCACACCATACGAAGAATCAGTTATATATATATATATATATATATATATATATATATATATATATATATATATATATATATATATATATATATATATATATGTGTGTGTGTGTGTGTGTGTGTGTGTGTGTGTGTGTGTGTGTCGTTATTTCAATGAAGCGAATAGCTTTCTAGAAGCGTTCGGCTATTCGCTTACAATCATAATCGATTATTTCTGCAGAATTCTGGACGTGAAACTTCATTCGGTTCCTTTATGTTCGTCCATTGGTTCCGTCGGTGTAACACTGGGCGCAATACAATCATGAACGTCTACCAACTAGCCCGTTCGTTGCGTTACTAAAAAACCTTTATAGTGGGTGAATAAAGGTAACTTTTGGATTTGGTAACATCGCTTCGTACACTATATAGTGCCATGGCACTATCGGCAGCACGCACACGACATTTCACGTACCTCCAACTGCGACGGGGTTCCTGATCCAGCCGACCCAATTTTTTTCTCTTGAATAATTATCATGCCGTTCGCATGAGTGTTCCCAATATTTATATTTTTTTTTCAATTTAACGAAGTTGCTGACATAACGAATTATTTCTCGGGTTCAACCGATTTCTTTAAACCAAGGTGCAAAACACCAATTTTATGAGTAGTTTTACTTTTTTTTTGCACAGCACCCTTTGCTCAGTGCCCTTTCTCGCTCATTCAAGCCCGTCCACTGTACGCGTCTGCCACTTTCTTGTACACAAATAATTTTTCGTCGGCTATGGCTATAGAGCAAGACAAAAAGAACCATAGAGAAGAGATTTTGCAGGAACCAAAGAGACGTTATGCAGATACCGATGCAAGCATTAAGCAGCTGCGGTTACAGTCTGAACGCTCCAGTTAATCGCAGAAGTGGCAGTGACCGCGGAGCGCGCGGTAGAGCTAACCGCAGGCGTGCATAATCATTATATGGGATGTATTCAAACGATCGCCACAGGCAGACTTAACAAAGATATCGCGCTGAGATGTTCAACGTTGCCTCGCACTGCCATAAATCTCCGTAATTAATGAATTAGTACGTTACACTTGGGGACGCAAATCCCGCGGCGTGCCGGTGGAGCACGCGAGGAAACATTTAAACAGAGACGCACGAAGGAAAAGAGGCAAGGACAAGGTTTAACGAGTACCTACTTGAAGAGGAAGCTCCTTGTCCTAGGGAAACATTGGTATGTCATAATAACCACAATGGAGCTAACAATAACGTTCCTACACGCCATCATCTCAAAAAACACTCTTTGAGCGTCTGTTTTTCTTTAGCACGTCAGATGCCCGATTGCGCAAACGCGTCACCTTGACTCGTGTTACCGTCTTGCTGGTCGCTGTAAGTGACAAACCAGTGACTACTATGAAAAATACTAAGAAAGATATTTAAAAAATAACACGTAAGAAGGACGCTGCCGAGCCCCTTAACGTGCGCTCACTATAGCCTCGCTTCAGCTGGGGCAATTAACGCGCCTGAAAAGAAAGTGCGCGATCCATTCTTTTCCGTAGCGCTCAAGACTCTGCTGGCAGTTGTTAAAACATACAGGCATAAAATTAGGATTAGGAAAACTCAAATGCGCAAAAATAAAGTATACGCACGAAGCAAACATCAACGACTGCGCACACAGTGAAGAGAGCCATTTGTCTTCTCTCACGCGAGATTTCTCGCCTATAATCGTTTTTTTTCTTATTCTCTGTTTCATCCTCCAAAGAGCACACATTCGCCTTTGTGTTGCTCTGGGACGTTAAGCCACTTGATTTTGAAAGAGCACACATCTTCGACATCTCGTCTCCAAATTACGCTGCTAAGCGCGAGGTCGCGGGATCAAATCCCGACCACGGCGACTGCGGTGGCCACGGCGGCCACATTTGTATGGGAGCGAAATGCAAGAACACCTGTGTACGTTGAGTTAGGTCAAAATTAATTCGGAGTCCCTCACTACGGCGTGCCTCGCAATCACACCGTGGTTTTGGCACGTAAAACCCCATGGTCTATCTCGTCTCAAAAACTACATTTTCCCGCTTCCTCCTTCAAATTAAAAAGCCTCTAGACTCCTTGTGGCGACGTGTATATTAGCCGCCCTCTAAGAAATATTCTCACGATAGAATTTTTCCAATGGGAGCACTATTACCGCAGCAGTGCGCCTTAGATTTGATTTTACAAAGTCAGAGTAAACCGCAAACGGCTTAGTGAGGCCGCGAAGTCGTAAAGTGCAGCTCCCGTATTCACAAAGAAGTTGTTACACGAGAATTGTTCGTAAGAGCAAACTCCACTTTGCCCTACCTATCACTTCTACATCCCGCACTATGCTGGGATCGGCAGAAAGTATGAAATCAATTTCATTTCTTGTTTCACCATTATAGTGCTTTTCCAGGTCCACTTTCTGTTCCTACGCTTCCTGAAAAATGTGTTCATCATTCTAAGCTTATTCCTTTCTGCGGATTCTACCAGCATCTATCCTCTAGCGTTCCTAGAATCGACGGCGTAGTTGCCAATTGCTACGTAGGGAGACGCAGACGAAAAGCTACATGCAAGCATATTTACAAGGAAATACGCACACTTGGCCAAGAGGCAACAGCCCGCGCTAGCCTCTAAACGTCGTCGTCGTCTTCACACCGCTCGCCTCTTCGTCATCGCAAATACTGTTCCGTAGCAGTATATATATATATATATATATATATATATATTACAATATTTCGCCCGAAAGCATAAGGCACCCAACTGGTTAGTTAACTCCTCTACTTGCGCAGCAAGATGCGTGCTTGAACTGTCAGTTTCGTCAAAGCGCTGCTGTAACTGGGGTTGTGTCGCAACGGGTGCATTAGAACGGTCAACAGTGGATATCACAGGATGGAAAGAATCCATAATCTGGTCTAACATCATCGCTAAGGCCTCGACAGACGTCGTAGTAGGTGAGGCACATAAAATCATGCGTACCTGGTTCGGTAGACGCTGTAAAAAAAGCTCCAGAAGCATTTTTGAGTCCGTTGATGATGGACTGGTTACCAGGAGGTGTGTCATGCGGCGAAGCAGCTCGGTCGGCTTTCTGTCACCAAGTTCGTCCGATGAGAGGAGCTGTTGAATCCATCGCGACTCAGAGTCGGTGGTGCGCCGCGCTAACTCCCGCTTAAGGGTATTGTTCTGGTCATCGGCTGGAGGAGCTAGCAAAATGTCATGCACCAAAGCTGCAGTGGATATTCAGTTAAAAAAGTTAGAATTTGCACACCTCTAATAATGTCGCAAAAGTAAGTCAGCCTGAGTTTTGGTCTGACAGGTTACGTGACCGGTTATACCTGCCAATATATATATATATTGTAGCGGGTAATATGCATGTGGCACTGTAGTTGTAGTGGGTAATATGCATGTGGCACTGTGCGGACTGCCACCGCTGCGGCGCGAGACACGAGCGCGGGTTGTTGGTGCGAAGCGCTAGGACTCGTATCTAGAGCTACTTGCGATCCCTCGAACGAGCTACATAAACCCCACTTCATTTGGTGGAGCTGCGGGGTAACCTCAAAAACTGGAACTCCGAAGCAGGACGCTACCGACTGCTGCGACCATGCCTGACGAAACCACCCAGGAAGATGCACCCCAGCCTCCGACGGTCATCGTTTCCGGTGCATTGCGCCAGCGTGATCCTGCCATCTTTAGCGGCACCGATGATCATGACGTGGAGGATTGGTTGTCATCTTACGAAAGGGTGAGCCAGCATAACAAGTGGGACGACGTCACAAAGTTGCACAATGTGCTGTTTTACTTAACCGGCGTCGCGAACCTCTGGTTCCGAAACCACGAACACGATTTCACAACGTGGAGCAGATTCAAGACAAGTTTCACAGAAGTGTTCGGGCGCCCCGCTGTGCGCAAGCTTCGCGCAGAACAACGCTTACGGGGGCGCGCGCAACATCACGGTGAAACGTTCACAAGTTACATCGAAGATGTCATTGACCTGTGTAAGCGCGTGAATCCGTCAATGGCGGAACAGGACAAGATAAAACACATTATGAAAGGCATTGATGAGGACGCATTTCAAATGTTGCTAGCGAAGGATCCGCGTACGGTGGCCGAAGTTATCAACTTGTGCCAAAGTTTTGACGAGCTACGGAAACAACGCATCTTAGCTCGGCGCCCACCACCTACGGAAGATTCGTTAGCAGCATTGGTTATTGGCGACAACCACGCAACTTTGCTGACGCAAATAAAAGAATTTGTGCGCGAGGAGGTCGCGCGACAGCTCTCGATTTTGCCGACCACGGAGAAGCCTTCTCAATATTTGGCTCCAGCGATCCGACAGGTAATTCAAGAGCAAGTGACCGAAGCTCTTCCACCTCCGTGTCAGCCGGCTCCCGTGGCCGCGCCTCTGACGTATGCTGAAGCCGCTGCACGGGCGCCTCGTCTGCCGGGATTCTCTCCTCCGCCTTCAGCGCCTCTCCAGCCGGTGTTCTCTCATCCGCCCTCGCCTCGCCAGCAGGTCGCTCCCTTTTTCAGCGCACAGCAGCAAGGCACAAATCCTTGGCGTACTCCTGACAACCGCCCAATATGCTATGCCTGCGGTACACCGGGGCATGTAGTGCGCTTCTGCCGCCGGCGCTTGCCGGCCTTCGTGGGCACCGCGCGACCACCCAGCTCCGGATTCCGACCATACCGTATGCCTCAGCGACCACCATCGGAAGTCTACGCTGCTGATGACATACCAGCACCGCAGTCACAGCTCTACAATACTCGTCGCTCGCCTTCCCCTCGTCGGCGCTCACTCTCACCCATGCGTCGTAGGCCCAGTGCCAGTACTACTGAGGCGGAAAACTGATTTCCGCAGTTCCTGAGGCACGAACTGCGTCATCGTCGGAACATCAAAGTCCTCGTTTTTCCCCCGCTAACGTTATTGAAGTGTCTGTTGATAGCATCAAATGTCTTGCCCTCGTCGATACAGGTGCTGCTGTATCTGTGATTAGTGAGAAACTTTGCCGTAAATTACGGAAAGTGACCATGATGCCTTCGGTATTATTGCTTAGAACAGCCAGTGCACAGCAAGTTCAGCCAGTCGCTATGTGCACTGCCAGGGTGTTGATTCGAGACATTTTGTATCCGATTGATTTCTTTGTGCTAACTTGTTGCTCCCACGATGTGATTCTCGGTTGGGATTTTCTGTCGCGCCATCACGCCGTCATTGACTGTGCACGTGCTGAGGTTCAGTTCTCCGTTCTGTGCGATATGCCATCTCACGACGTTAAAGTTCATGATGTTACCAGGATCTGTGTAGCTTCCGATACTGACCTTCCCCCTCTCAGCGCGGTATTTGTCCCTCTTTCATGCGCATCGCTTGCCGAAGCGACGGTCATGTTTTCACCCGCTGCCGTCTTCATTCGCCGCCAGCCTATATTGTTGCCTTTCGCTCTCCTCACGGTGCACCATGGGGCTGCAGAAATACTGATTTCTAACCCAAATTCGTACACTTTGGCTTTGCACTGTGGCGAGACTATTGGTACCATCCAGACTGTGGACGCTGACGTTATTGTGCATTTCCCTGTTCCCGACGACGTGGATACTGCCAACGTAACAGCACTGGCACCCCATGTGCCATCTAACCGAGTACCACCGGATGTTTTTTGTCGCTCTATTGCCGCTGACCTCGAGCCGACACAACGTGAGCGGCTTATTACTCTTTTAAATGATTTTCACGCCTCTTTTGACTGCAACCAAGCATCATTAGGCCGCACAACTACCGTCTCTCACCACATTGATACGGGACATCACGCACCATTACGCCAGCGTCCGTACCGCGTGTCATCCACCGAGCGTCGTGTCATCGCCGAGCAAGTTGAAGACATGCTTGAACGTGGTGTTATCAAGCCATCCTGCAGCCCTTGGTCATCTCCTGTAGTACTCATTAAGAAAAAAGATGGCTCGATTCGTTTCTGTGTGGACTATCGTCGCCTCAACAAGATTACACGAAAAGATGTCTATCCTCTACCGCGCATAGATGACGCCTTAGATTGTCTTCATGGTGCCGAATTCTTTTCTTCTTTGGACTTGCGATCGGGCTATTGGCAAGTGCCAGTGGATGAATCCGACCGCTCCAAGACAGCTTTTATTACGCCTGATGGCCTGTATGAGTTTACCGTAATGCCATTCGGCCTCTGCAATGCACCCGCGACATTCGAAAGGATGATGGACAATCTTCTACGAGGCCTCAAATGGAAGACATGCTTATGTTATTTAGACGACGTGGTAGTTTTCTCCCCTGATTTCACCACTCACCTCTCTCGTCTACGCGAAGTCCTTACTTGCCTTACCACCGCCGGCCTTCAACTTAACTTGAAAAAGTGCCGCTTCGGAGCCCGCCAGCTGACCATACTTGGCCATGTCGTGTCCAAAGACGGCGTCCTTCCCGACCCTGACAAACTTCGTGCTGTCGCAGAATTTCCGCAGCCGACTACAGTGAAAGAGCTCCGCAGTTTCGTCGGTCTTTGCTCTTATTTTCGCCGCTTTGTGCGCAATTTTGCCTGCATCATCGCTCCCCTGACGAAGCTCCTGGCTGGCTCTGGTGACCTTCGCGACTGGACTCCGGCGTGTGACCAAGCCTTCACCACTTTGCGTCGTCGGCTTACCTCACCGCCTGTTCTACGCCACTACGACCCGAGTGCACCGACTGAAGTTCATACCGACGCCAGCGGCGTTGGTCTTGGGGCCGTCCTTGCACAACGGAAGCCTGGCTTTGCAGAATATGTGGTTGCATATGCGAGTCGTGCTCTCACGAAGGCAGAATCCAATTATTCTGTCACGGAAAAAGAATGTTTAGCTATTGTTTGGGCCTTAAACAAATTTCGCCCTTACTTGTATGGCCGTCCGTTCGACGTTGTGACAGACCACCACGCGCTCTGCTGGCTTGCGTCACTGAAAGACCCGTCGGGGCGTCTTGGACGTTGGGCTCTTCGGATCCAAGAATTTGACATTCGCGTCATTTACCGATCCGGGCGCCAACATTCTGATGCAGATGCGCTCTCCCGTGCGCCCATGCGATCCGACGAAAGGCCACCTTCATCCACAGAGTGCCCGGTTGCTACGCTTGCTGTTACTGACATGCCGTCTGAACAGAGAAAAGATCCGTGGATTGTTTCTCTTATTGACATTCTTAGCAGTTCTTCAACGTCTACATGCCCTCGAGCCATTCGTCGCCAAGCCACCCACTTCGTGCTACGGGACGCCATCTTGTACCGCCGAAACTATCAGCCCGACGGTCGCAAATGGCTACTAGTCATCCCTCGCCATTTGCGTTCCGACGTATGCACGTATTTCCATGCAGACCCACAACAAGCTCATGCTGGCGTCCTGAAAACCTACGAGCGGCTCCGCCAGCGGTACTACTGGCGCGGCATGTATTCTTATGTCCGCAAATACATTCGGTCATGTGCAGCCTGTCAGCGACGCAAGACATCTTCTCATACGACAGGCCCTCTGCAACCTTTACCGTGTCCTGCACGTCCTTTTGATCGGGTTGGCATCGACCTTTATGGGCCTCTTCCATGCAGCGCTACCGGAAATCGTTGGATAATTGTCGCAGTAGACCACCTGACAAGATATGCTGAGACTGCTGCACTTGCTTCGGCTGCTGCTCGCGACGTCGCCGCATTCATCTTACGGCATTTCGTCTTACGGCACGGCGCACCGCGAGAACTGCTCAGTGACCGAGGCCGCGTCTTCTTGTCCGAAGTTATTAATGAGCTACTCGCCGCGTGCCGCACTATTCACCGCACCGCTACGGCGTATCACCCACAAACTAACGGTCTAACGGAACGATTCAACCGCACCCTTGGGGACATGCTCACCATGTATGTTGCGTCGGATCATTCCAATTGGGACGATGTCCTCCCTTTTGTGACGTACGCATACAATACCGCCGTTCAGGCTACCACAGGCTTCTCACCATTTTTCCTTCTTTATGGGCGTGAACCATCCACTACCCTCGACACCGTACTACCATATCACCCGGATACCTCTGAATTCACCCCTCTTTCCGAAGTTGCTCGCCATGCTGAAGAGTGCCGCCAACTGGCTCGCTCGTTCACGTCGGATACCCAAGGAATCCGCAAAGATCGCCACGACAACGATCAGCCCACACAGTCCTTCGCCGTGGACTCTCACGTCTGGCTTCGGCTGCCCTTCCAAGCTCCCGGCCTTAGCCCAAAGCTTGCCCCGAAATATCAAGGTCCGTACCGGATCGTCGCGTGTACTTCGCCTGTGAATTATGTGGTCGAACCGGTGACGCCATCTTCGGACAAACGCCGCCGTGGCCGCGAGACTGTTCACGTCAGCCGCCTGAAGCCGTACCACGACCCCCTTATCGTATCATCGCCTTAGGTCGCCAGGATGGCTCCTCTTCGCCCCGGGGGAAGTTGTAGCGGGTAATATGCATGTGGCACTGTAGTTGTAGTGGGTAATATGCATGTGGCACTGTGCGGACTGCCACCGCTGCGGCGCGAGACACGAGCGCGGGTTGTTGGTGCGAAGCGCTAGGACTCGTATCTAGAGCTACTTGCGATCCCTCGAACGAGCTACATAAACCCCACTTCAATATATATATATATATATATATATATAAACCGTACAGCCCTCTTGAGGCGCACATATACTAGTATTCAAGGCTAGTCCAGACAGTTCAAGGCTCAGCAGCACTATATGCATACAAGTATCCACATGAATCCGGCAGATAATATCTCAAAACAAATAGAGCGGCAGTGTGGTAATGATCATCCCTGGATGTTGCAAATCTGCTGCCATAGCCACGAGTGGTGCCGGCTATGCCAAATAACACTCTCGCGGCAAGCTGTAGTACAAACACACAAATACCTGAGAAAGTGGCCGTAAGGATGGCCGCCACGGTATAACTGGCTGACAGATGTGTTCATCATTCCTCATGACCACGGCATGACCTTCAAAGAAAGGCTAGAGTGTTCGCTTGTTTATGCTATCTCTTGTTTGATACCGACAACGATCTACGAGTACGATAAATCCTTGCTCCTATTTATTGGAGCTACGAGTATCGCAAAAGTAATCGTGAACGTTATCGGAGGCTATATTTATCTGCACTAGTTCTCTGCAAACATAGCGTAAGGTTAAGACAATTATCACTTACAGTGTACAAAAGACTTCTCCCACTTAAGACAATAGCACTGAACTTGTTGACACTTGGCTACATTAACAGTATCAGTGTGTTGCAGCAAAATTTACTTGAAAAAAATATTCCTTTAATGTTGATCTCGCAAGTATTTGTTGACACGTAACAAATTTTCAGTGCACTGTTTTCTGTTTTGTTTTTTGAAAAATGTTTGCGTAGGTTCTAACTGCTGTCAGGATTTCTGGCACCATCTACAGCTGAAACTGATTCCAGCTAGAGTCGAGTAAATTAAGCATTAACAGTGTTGCTGATTATATCGGACTTGCCACATTTCTCTATGTGTGTAGTGTTTCAGCAATGACAAATACAGTCTTGTAGAGGCAGACGTTTTTTGTTTCTTGAGGATTCTTTATTCACACCAGAAATTGCACGATAATCACCGATTAACTTTTCATGGACCAAAAATTGGTGATTAACCTTTAGAAAGCAACAACACATTGTGTTTGCAGAATGGAATGCAGTTAATGCTCAGGGCGTTAGCAGGCAGTAGGTGCACTTATAAAAGCAAGATATATGTGGTACCGGCCTTCAGATATCCACCTGCAAAGTTGCAGTAAGATGCATTGCTGTTACATGTGGTTTACTATCTTAATTACTTGGAAGGCCTATTAGTTACAGCGTAACAAAACACTAACGTATTTTATGACACACTTTGAGAATAAATATTTAAAAGCCCACAGAAGTCTCAAGATTCCTACCACGTGGATGGGCCTCAAACACTAGCTGGTTTCATTTTCTGCAGTTTCAACATGGGCCGTAAATTTAATGTCGTGCAATTGAGTATACCATTCATTTGAGACAGATCTAAAATTTTCGTTTGGTCATAATTTTTTCAGTGCATTTCGAAGCTGCTTCATCCAAAAAAAAGGATTTTCAGTTGACTGAAACATTTTAGCTCCTCAGGGTAAGGCATTAAAGCCTAGAATTGATGATTATTGTACAGTTCCAATGCTGGAGTAATCAAAACCTGCCCAAATTGGATGCTGCAGTTTCATGTATGTAAACAGTTACCACTACAAGTAGGCACCACTGGCTCGGTAATGTGCCCCCACTCATGATGCCGTATATTTCTTCATTGACTCTCTCTGTTTCTCCACCGCAGAGTCCAGCAATGGCCAGTCGTGCACTCTGGTACATTGTGTTGTCAACACATATGTTCATATAAAAACCCACTATATTCTGTTTTGCACCATACTTTATTCATTTTTAAATAATTAAAATAAAAATCGTAGTTTCGATGAGTGTAAATTATTGCATGCTTATTGTACGCACAACGATCACACGCATGTTGGCCTATAAGGCTTGACGTCCAAGTATAAAATTGGCGGAGCATCTGTTCTTTGAAGACGACTGGCGACGTTAATGTGATTAGCAATATTTCTTTTGATGTGTGTGTAATTGGTGGCATTTTATTTTATGGACACTCCAGGTGCTTTTCCGCCGTCTGAGTCGGCGACGCCGAGATGTTCCATATAAAGTTCAAGTGCGATAACATCGCCACCGTGCACCGTATGCTGTGGGTGCGAGTGTGAGCGAAAAATGATGGCGGCTTGATCTCGCACGCGCAGGAAGGGGGGCGGAAGGCGCGGAGGAAGCGCGCCGTCTTCTGTCGCGCGCAAGGAAGCTGGTGGAGGGATCGAGGGGGGAGGGGGCTTTCTACTTCGGCGGCGGCGGCATATGGAGCGGCTGAGTGCGGCCGCGCGGGCCCTGTCTTGAAAACCATCTGCAGTGGGTACAGAGTGTAGGCGCGCCGAGGCCTGGTGGCCTCGGGGGGACAGAGTGCGCAGAGTGATGATAGCTTCGTGTGCGCTGACTTCTCGCCACTTAGTTCACGTTGAAGCTAGAGGCAGCACGAAGGACAATTCGCTCGCTGTTGCTGCCGCTCTTCCTCACGCCAGCGTTTTGACAGCGAGTGTCCGTGTTCATCGAGTGAGATGTGTTCATGTTTGCCCGCGCATGAGTGACACCATGCTTGTTAATTTAGTTAGTAAATTAATGTTAATTTACACGTTTTTATGGACGGTATAACTACTCTCATTCATAGGTATAGTTGTCTAATAACTTGTTGTCGCACTCGATGTTTCGCCTTTCGGGAGGAACTGCGCATTTTATTTTCATTCTATTTTTCATTGGAGTACAGCACATACCCAGTGACCCAAGTTTGTGTCAAAGATGTTCATTGAAGAGCAGCACATATCCAGTGTCAAACACCCAGGGACTCAAGTAGCTAGGTCCTCCAACGGTTGGTTTAGAACACGGTTCCATCCGCTACGCAGACCGCGGTGCTCTGCCCATTAGACCATGGGTAAACCCAGTAATCCAAGTTCACGTTAAAAAGGTTAGACACGTACAAACATTCCAACAGGCATGCCGCAAACTGAGTGAAGTTCCCAAAGAATGATATTCACATTAAAATTATTTTGTAGATTGTCTCTAGGCCATTCTCATGACACATGAGCTGCTCATCAACTAGCTAGGTACCTTGCTGCAAAACTGCAAAAACAAAGAGTACTAAACAATTCATGTCGTGCATACGATCGGATTGTACAAGGTGCGGAGACAATAGACAACGGATAAAACTATCGATAACAATCTAGAAACTTTCGATACACTCAGGCGTGTCCTGCGCCGAGCGATAACGTTTAACATTTCTTAGCCGGTGAAAAGCGGTCATCGGAGAAGGATAACAAGTACACGTATTAGTATTTTTAAACACTATGATAACACAAAGTAGGAAAAACTTTGCACTGTTGCACATGCCGCATGAGAGGGAGGTGCCTGCCAATTTATTCAATACAGTGGAATCACGTTGATAGGATCTTCAAGGGAACCGGAAGATATCGTCCGAATATCGTGTTGTCCAAAGGAAGGCTCAAGCAATTTTTGAAAATAGGCGCATTTGGTAACAAACTCAATAGCAAAAGTCCGTGTGGCATCCAGTGATCCTGCTCCGCATGGCACGTTATGCGGAGCAGCATCGCTCGACGCCCCACGAATGACAGCCAACGCACTATTCATCAGCAACTTAGAAATAGCTCTTTAGTTGGCGCTGAACTTAATTTTTTCGTTGTCCGTAAAAAAGTTATTCTGGAAGTTCAAAAAGAAAGAAGCCACCGTTATATCACTAAACGGAGCAGCGGCGCACAGCTAGTCGGTGTGACCGCACTGCCGCAGCGACGTTTTAACGCGATAGCGTTAAGGAGCTCGTGTTGCAGAAAAGCCGGTGTCGTCGGCGTCGGTGTCGGCGTCCGCGGCATTGGCCGTGAGCGATAAATCACGGCAGGCACTTCATAAATAAAAAGCAACTTCCGAGATGCGGTGGGTGGGAATCGAACCAGGGTCTCGGGAGTGGGAGATGGAGACGCTACCACTCAGCCACGGGTTCGATGGTGCAAAGTAGGACAAATGCGTCTCTAGTGAATGCGGTGTTGCCTTAGAAACGTGCCGTAGAAAGTTATACTGCGGTGTGTATCGATAATTATGAGCATGTAACTTACAGAAGTCGCACTTCCACGAGTAGCAAAGTACGTTTCCGCTACATTTCTTCTGCGCTTACCGCACACGCAGAGCCATCTTGAGGCAAACACAGAAGACCCCCTCCTCTCAATGTACGGCGCTGCCCCGACAGGTGGCGCGCCACGCACGCATTGGGGCTGTGCGGGGACCGGTGCCAGGCGCGCCGCGGCCCCGACTCCCTCTCCCCTGACGACGCTTCGCCGTGCTCCCACAAGGGTTGCAGAATCAAGCGCCGTTCCTTTCTTTAGATTAATGGCTATCTATCTCTCTGCCCGTGCCGATCACGACGTTTGGCAGGCGTAGATCGTTTCCCCCTCCGAGACACCGAGTTCTTTGGTTCGTTCCGTTTGCTCAGGCGCACGTTACGTTGCCGCGCCGAGCGTTGCGTTGCTCGACGCTCACCGCGTGAGACGTGGGGGCAAAGTCCGATGCGGGGCGCCTCGTAAGTGATCGCTGCGCCGTAGCGCATTGCCTTACACCCCTTGGCGGGTCGACGGGAACGCTATCGCGTTCCACTCTTGAAGGCGAAGCTTAAGCGTCCTCCAATTTTTACCGCCACCGGCGCACCGCGTGCGTTTTTCCTCCAGTGTGGCATGGTGCTTAAAACGTTGCTCTGGGGTAGTTGGAATGTTATTTAACCTAGCACACTGGAAACGTAAAGCTATGACATTTAGAAATACCACTAAACGCCCATTACTGAAGTGAAGTCGTGTTATCCAATCGCAATAACCGTATGAAAATACATTACTCCTATTTTCCTATACATTTTCCTAGGTTCGCCAGGAAAATTTTAAAAACGTATTATCCCAAAAGATGTATCATGCAGAATCGCCTCAACTAGATTCCCCGGTACACCAATGTCACGTGAAGTGTATCATTCTAAGCAAAAAAAGAACAATTCATCTTTAGGTTGAATGTGCAATACCCTTGGGATAAAGATGGTAGTCGAGACATTATCTTCTGGAAAGAACTCTTCGTTTAACATTTCTCACTTTTGCATATAATTGCAACATTTTGAGTCAATTAGGACTATAAGCCTACATATTGTAACTTACTTTAAGGAACCGTATCTATGTAATCCATATGTGCATTACTAGCCTACTGTATATACGAATAAATACTACTATTACAATATTAAAACAAAACATAGTGGATGTACAAGGTATTTGAATTTGTAGAGACACATTCAGGAATAGCGACTATATTTCAGGGATAACTCGAAACTATATCAGTATCAAATTAATTTTTACATGTCTTTTGACATTGTTCCTCAGTACTGTTCAATAAAACCACCTTCAGGCTCACTAATTGACTTCATTCGGCTTCGAGGACAGCTGTATGCTTGGGGCAGAAAGTACATGGTGTTGTAAGCCAGTGCCTTCTTAATGGCAACCGTTGGCAAGCTTTTAGCATTGTGTGGCTAATTTTGAGAGGGAGACTATCAAGCAACATCATTACAGTCATGCAGTTGCTTCACTATTGAAACTCCAACTCATATTCAGAGTGACTGTAGTGTATTACCTAATGTATTCATTACCAGTACAGAAGCTACTACATAGCATCCCCATGTTCAGGGGGGGGGGGGGGGCACGCACACACACAAACCAATGCCTCACAGTTTTTCTGACATAAAATAAATACATATCTGCCATTGAGCTTTGAGATCAAAATTTATTCACCAAAAGTGAAATCGAAACTAGTAGACAGTTATATATGGTGAAGGAAAGGAAGATGTAGACCTGAAGACTGTTTTATTACTTCCAAGTCTGTATTTGCAGTTAGCATTCTTGTGGCGATTCAACAACACTTGGCATGCAAAATTTGTACGAGAGTCATTCGATCCAGCACTGGATCACAAGGTTAAACAATTGCCACATAGCCCTCATTCCATAAGATACTGCAGGATGAACACCTTGGAAGATTCCTTGATTGAATGCTGGCTTCTCAAAGAGCCATGGTCAAGCCAAGGTGCACACCCAGTATACCTTCTCCCTTCCTGCTTCCAATTTTCGGTTCCTGGACCCATCAGAGACTGCACTGCTGCATTATGTCCTGCTTACTTCACCCTTTGCCAATTAACAGCATGGCAGCATAGCTGACCTCTCTCTCTCTCTTTCTCTCTCTCTCTCTCAGGTAGCTTGATTGTTCCAAACATCTTGATCAATATAAGCTCAGCATAGTTGTTGAAGTGGTACGACTGCTTCTTCAGGAATTCAGCCGAAGCTCCCAGAGTAGATAGCTTTACTGCACCACTCATTCCGTTTTCCACAAGGCACGAGCGCCTTTTTGATGTTCTCATCCCACAGCCATGGTGCACCATTCTTGTTGGAGGGCATGAACTCAGTCAAGGCCTGCTTGCTATCCTCTGGCCTACTGTTAGGGTTTTTACAAATGGAAATTATTTTGTTACAGTGGGAAAACTTACTAAAGCATTCTGCATTGCTCAGAGAGCTAGACTTTTTCTGCTAAATTATGATTACTTGGAATAAAGTTTTTTAGCCATGTAATTTCGCAAGGGGCATTGTTTGGTACTGTTTATAGATGCAGTACATTTGTCCTCTCATTGCGTTAAACCTGAATACATTTCATGGGAACATACTTGATACAGTAGCGATATCACCTACCACAACCGTTCAAACTGTGGAGAGAAAATGCATTTTTTTTTTGCTTTCCAGTCGCCGCAGATGTCAGGCATATGTGTTTGATCGTGAAGACATGTACAGATATTAATTTGTTTGTAAGGCTACCTTTGTAAACTTCATATAATAATACATGATCACTTATGCCCCAAAAAGCTCATTTACAAGCAATCTGATTAGTTGTTCCGAATCCCCCTTTTGTGATTTTAATCAAGCATGCTTTGTAATGTGCAGTATCGTAATAAACATTCCACTGTTCTGAATACTAGGTTCTGAAAATTGGATCACATTAATGAAGAGAACACTGTACATTATTCAAAGCTATTCAATATTTCTATGTTCGATTCGTATTCCACTGGGTCTCAAAAACTATGTACACACCCCTGGTTATTTCACATGTATTGTTGCCACTTGTGCAAGACCTGAGACTGTGTGCTGTTTGCAGCCACTTCCCAGTGTGCACCAAGTCTATTCTGACTCAACATTGAAGGTCGTAAACACAGTAGCACCATTCAAAAGCTACTGTGTAGTGACATATACAAGCTCTGATGCATTTGAAGGAATAGCAAAGCACTCAAGGCTCTGGATGTGGCCAGAATAAAAATGATATCAAGGGCAGATTGTCATAAAACACTCAAACTGAAACATTTTACCTCTTAAAAACGAGAGGTGTGACATGCTGGCTAAACTTTTTGCTGAAGGAAAATAAATTTCGAAAGTTTGCCTAGAATAACCTTGCCAGTACAGTAGAAGTTGCTTTAGTAAACATGGCAAATACACATGATTACAGCGCCTTTATTCCTTTGTACACTGCACATGTTTTGTGTATTCTTGTGCTAAGATTAGATGATGCACATCCTTACATAGGTGTGCGTTGGCGATTTGTGAATAACAACAGTTACCTGTGTAAATGTATAGCAGCCCAAAAAATTTTATTCTTTATGAAACAGTAAAATGTTCCATTTTTTTGCCATACATTCCACATTTTCATAGTGCTATGTGTCAGGCAAACTAGTGTGTGACAGCATGCTGGGAACATCCAAATTCGGCCACTGCTGGCAACAGGTGCCGCTACTTGTTCAGCCGAAAATTCAACGGCATAAGACCTATAGCAAAGAAACTATAAGAATGAAGGTCTATTTCATGGCATTGGGTGCAACAAAATGGTTTAACTTGTCAGTTAAACAAAAGTTTATTACAAAATGTGTTCACATTTCGCTCCAGTCTGCAAGGTCGTCCGCACAGGAAATGTACAGTGTATAGACGAGCTGAATGTTTGTGAACAAAGGAGAGAGAGAGAGAAAAACAAGGGTAGGAAAGGCAAGGAGGTCAACCAGAACAGCATCCGGTTTGCTACCCTACACTGGGGGTGGGGGAAAGGGGAATAGAAAGCGGAAGAAAGGGAGAGAGTAAACACTTAGTACGTGTGGGAGGGACACCATACACAAGGACACTATAAACGGTCTGTTAGGCCCGTGCACTTCAAGTACTGCACTAGTGCACGAATCGCTTTTCGAGCCTGGGAGTGGCGCTTACGAACGCATATTCCTACCGTATGGGAATCGCCGAGAGCCCGATGTGCGACTCCTGTGGGTGCGAGGAGACCATCGAGCACCTATTGTGTACCTGCCCTCGCTACAATGTCCAACGCCTCTCTCTGCGGGCAACTTTACGCAGACTGGACTCGAGAGCATTCACCGAGTCAAAGATACTCGGACCGTGGCCACACCCGTCACTGAACAAAGGAGGAATGCTAGGTAACACGTCAGGCGAAAAGAGTAAGCATATGAGCCCAGACAGGAAAGAAGGGACAACACATGAGGCATAAACAGTGAATGATAATTGAGTGAATGAGCACCCTACACAGAACGAAAGTTTTGTTGAACGTGCTTGGCCTGCTGCACTGTGAACAGAACGGTGCGCAATCTTTACAACGAGTAACAAAACTTAAGAGTGCAGCAAAAGACGACAGACAAAGTAACGACCGCTCTAAGTTTCGTTACTGTAATATACCAACTAGCCCACCTATCCATCGTGTCGCTCTACAATGAAGTGACCTGTATAACGAAAAATTTTAGAGGTCCCAAACATTTCGTTAAGGCATATAACTGTACTGCCGTGGCAGGATTATTCAAGGAAGTTCGATGTACTAATGCTGAAATTACATGTACAGCCCAGGAATACAATGGATGGACAGAAGGGCACACACATTGCTGTGTGCTAAAACAAACATATTTTGTATGACACAAATGTTGGCTGCATGAGAGGGGAGGGGTGACATGCTGTAGCACATGCGCAGCCTAGCGATAGGTGCTGCTGACGAGGAGCTTTTTTCGCCACCTTGTGGCTCCTGGAGCCTTCATTCCAGGATTTGGTTAGATACTTAAGGTCACAAGTGGTCAGGGAAGTATGCATTACTATTGTTTATTTATCAAAATAGTTGAATCAAAAACTCGGCCACTTCTCAGAAGCAGTATATCCGCCATTGTCACAGTACGGTTCATTATAGAGCTCACTCATGTGAGTCGGCTGACAGTTGTTGCGAACTTAAGCCAGACATTCGTGAGCTCCAAGCTCCTTAACAAGCTGTTGCACACATGACCTACATGCACCCTGGAAAGGCAAATTGCTATCCTACAGGAGGCCATCAAGAAGCGAATCGGCAAGGGAGACCTGGAAGCCCGTGCCTTTTCACAAAAGGCCTTCCGAGGCTCTGCAGATCACTTCAAGGAGCAAGCAGATGTGCTCAAGTCGCTGGAAAGTAGCAAGCAGCGCATATTGCCGGGTGAGCTCTGCATGAGCAAGCCATCATCAACAACTTGCTCAGCAAATCACAAGGCTGGCTTCTGAAGCACTTGGTGTCCAGCCACGGATCCATGCCGAACCTCGGAGTAGTGGAAGGTCAACTCGTATGAAGCTCTGGTGTGCATTTCTAGTGGCGTCGCGAAGCGCTCGCAGCGCCGACGCCGGCCCTGGTCGTCCACGAGCTCGCTTATGGAGCGCCACTGAGCAAGCATCAGGTTGGCGTATTTGAGCAGAGGGTGGCTTGCAGCAGCTGGTCCACGTGCGAAGCGACGACGCCTTGTAAACGAGGTTGTGGCGATGAGGTTGGCATGACGAAGTGTGCACACGCTGCAGAATAGCTCTTTCAGGCCGTCGTCGAGGACAGCTTCCTGGTCTTGGGCGCAGCGCTGGAATAACGGGGGGGGGGGCTAAGGGGGCTGCAGCCCAGGGCCTCACCTCGGACAGTAGGAGAAGGGGGCCCATTTATTCTAACCTGTTTAGTATATGGGACCATGGGCAACGGAACTTCGACCGACATGTATGAAGCGAGAAAACCAGAACGAGCAGACGGGGCCCTCCGCCTAATGTAACAGCATGCGTTTAGCCTGATCATTTGGGGGGAGCTTGTCGAACTGCAAAAACAGGAATCCCCCGCCACCCCACTGGGGCCCTCTTTCTTACGAAGCGAGGTGCGTTTGCTTCGAAGAGTTTTCGTGGTTTCCTCTCAGTCCGTCTGTCCAGTGCTTTCTGGAGAGGAGGGGCAAGGGGGAAACACCTAAAACATGTAATGTGGGATGAAGACCTAAATCTCCCTTTCACCTCGTCACCACCATGCCACCCTCCACCTCTCAAATAGTTCCGCCGCTGTCCTTCTCATAGAAAGGATGTGCTGCAGTACCCAACAGTGCCTCCCATTCGACTTTTCTTTACCGTGATGATAATTTGGGCGGGGGAGGATGAGTCCCATAGCAGATGATGATGAGTCTGATGACAGAGTCTAGGCAAGAAAGCAAAGAAGACGTCACACGTACTTTTGTCCGCGTGCAGTGGGGCATGGAATGTTCACTGTTCGGGCTAGGGTTGTGGAAGAGTGAAGGGGGAAGTTGGAGGGCTGGACACAAAGGCCTGTCTCCAGGGCCCATTCCTGCCTAGTGGCTGCGCACCCTCGCGCGCGCTCGACGGAAAAAGTAGGTCCGACTGCGTGCCGAACTTTCCAGAAAGAAGTAGAAAAAGATGACTCAGAGGCGACGGTGGGCACATAACTTCCCCCGCGCTAGGAGTCGCCCTCTCCCCTTCGTTCTCGCCCTCGGCGTCGACGGGGCGAAAGAAAAATCGAGAACCTCCCAGAACAGATGATTGCTCCTAGCCAATAGGAAGACGAGACCGGAACGGGAGAAGGAGTGAGGTTGTACAGAGAAGGGGGAACTCTATGCGTACGTGAACGCCTGCTTTGGCGCTAGTAACAGACAGACGCGGCGCGCGTCTATAAAAAGGAAGTTGATCGCGGGCTGCATTCAGCACCGAGCCGTCGGTTAAGCTTGCATAAGCCCGCCCGCTGAGGAGCTCCCGGGGGACGCACCACTCTTGGCCAGCCACGGACCATCCAGGCAGCGTGCGCCAGTCATTGGGACGGCCACCGTTGGACACCTGCGGTCGCGTCGGACTGACGAAGTGCCCGGTGAACAATTAGCATCCATTCATGCGAAAATGCTCGGTCAGAAGCATCAAAATGATGCGTCTAAACGAAAGGCGAAGTTAGAAAGAGAATAGCGGGAAAAGAAGCTACCAAAAATGACAAAGTACCTACTGAATGCAGCGTCCGCGGAGCAGTATGATCGCTCTACCCAGGGTCCGTGTCGAACTCCCAATAGTACCGACTGTGCTTTTGCGGAGGGCTTGTCAACTCCCTCACCACGGTTTCCTGGCAAGAAGCAAGTTTGACTCATCTTGGTTGTCTGGATCCCGTGAAAACGGTGCCAACCTCGGTCGTCCATATTTCTGAGCAACCGACGCTAACCGAGCCCTGTCCTGTTCCTGAGTCAGCAATGTCTATGCTACTCGGCCGGGCCCCTGCCACAGCGCTCCAGGTTTCCGGTCCGCCACGCCCGATTTCTACTACTGCATATCAACAGGTGCCAAACCTCCCCGACGAGCCTCCTTCTGCTGACGAGTGCAGGAAACAACACTCCAAGAAGCGACTCACTTGTTTCCTGTTAGTTTGGCTTCAAATAATCGTGTTCCCACCCACAAAGTGTGCCTCGAGAAGACGAATGAGGCGGCTTCTCGTTGCGGCAACAGAGAAGTACAGACACCCCCGCCGCAAGAGGTACATTTCGAGATTCTCCGAAGTGACCGTGCTAAGTGGCCGGACGTTATTACTGACAGCTTTCGGAGTATATGCCTTGAAAAAGGGCCATTGTATTTTGGGCAGAAAGTTTTCCGTCTTCCGAAAGGCAATACAAAACTCAGAAACGCTATATGTCACCTCATCTTTTCGTGCGAAAGGCTGTAAATCGGGAGGCGTACCAGCGACACTGGTTAATGTACTCAGACTCCAAAGGTTCCGTTTACTGTTTCATGTGCAAACAATTTTCAATTTCAAGCAACCCCAGAGCTTTCACCACGCACGGCTTTTATGATTGGAAAAGAGCAGAAGAAAAGGTTTGCGCACACGAAAATAGCGTCGAGCACCGGAACTACGTGACAGCATGGCTCACCCGCTCTAACTCGCTGCATGGTTAAGCATCTTGTCACTGAGACCGTTACTGGACAGAGGTGTTGAAGCGCGTAGTCTTTGTAGTTAAGCTTCTAGCTGAGCGCAACCTAGCGTTCAGGGGCAGTGAGGAGATTTTTGGTTCACCGAGAAATGGCAATTATATGGGAGTGCTTGAGGCCATTGCCAAGTTTGATCCCTTTATAGATGAGCAAATCAAACGCTACGGGAACAAAGGAAAAGGTCACCCATCGTATCTGTCAAAAGCCATTTGTGATGAATTTATCGAGCATATGGCAAAGGCTTTCAAGGAACGTCTCGTTGACGAAGTGAAAGGCGCAAAATACTTCTCTTTAATTGTTGATTTCACTCCAGGCCTTACTCACGTTGATCAGCTGTCAGTTGTTTTACGATACTATTTAAATGGAAAAGTGTACGAATGCTTTTTTAAATTATGGGGTTTTACGTGCCAAAACCACTTTCTGATTATGAGGCACGCCGTAGTGGTGGACTCCGGAAATTTCGACCACCTGGGGTTCTTTAACGTGCACCTAAATCTAAGTACACGGGTGTTTTCGCATTTCGCCCCCATCGAAATGCGGCCGCCGTGGCCGGGATTCGATCCCGCGACCTCGTGCTCAGCAGCCCAACACCATAGCCACTGAGCAACCACGGCGGGTACGAATGCTTTCTTGGATTTGTTCCAATTGAACCGCATACCGGCTTGTATATTTTCGGTACCGTGATGTCCCTCTTGACGACCAATGACATCTCAATTGATGATTGTAGGGGCCAAGCTTATGATAATGCGAGTAATATGTCAGGAAAATACAAAGGACTGCAAGCTCAAATCAAACACCTGAACGAATTGGCAGTCTACGTCCCGTGGGCTGGTCATTCACTGAACTTAGTTGGCGCGTGTAGCGTTGACAGTTGCCTTGAGGCAGTCAAATTTTTCACTGTAATTCAGAGACTGTAGGTGTTATTCTTTTGCTGCCTCACCTAAGCGATTGAGGTATCTTTTGGACAGCATGAACGGAACTGGCCAGCAGCTTGTTTTGAAAAGTCTCTCTGAGACCAGGGGGTCAAGACACGCTGAATCACATAAGGCCATTCTGAAAATTTTCAATGCAGTCTTGCGTTACCTTGAAGTTATATCAAAGAACGAGGAAGAAAACGGTGACACAATGAACGAAGCGCACTCTCACTTCAAGAAAATGACAAAACAAGAGGCTGCATTCATGGCGGTATTCTGGAGCGAAATCTTGGGGCGCTTTGACAAAACGAGCGTATAGCACTTCAGAAACCAGGCCTAGAAATTTCAACTGCTGTAGACCTGCTGAGCTCTCTAGAAGGCTTTGTTAATTCTTTGCGCCCTCTCTTCGATACCTTCGAAGAGACAGCATGCACGCTAAGTACCAATCAATATTATCAGGATGAGGGCAAACGCATCGTTTTGAGTAAGCACCCGCGCGGAAATAGCGGTAGTGCGCTACAAGGTAGAAAAATGTTTATCGTAGAGACCTACAATGTTTTACTTGGCAGTCTATGCTCTGCTTTGCGAATGCAAAAGGCTGCCTACACTAAACTCTGCGAAAGGTTCGGATTCTTAAAATTGCTGACAGAAGTTGGTAGCGAGGCCTCTCTGGCACCGCAGGCTGATAAGTTCGTGAAAACCTACAAAAATGATTTGGAGCCAGCATTTTCCGCTGAAATCGTTCAGTTTGCGAACTTTCTGCACAACTATGTGTGCCAGGACACAAGTCCCCTGGGAATAATGAAGTTGCTGCACTAAAGAAAGCTTATTGATGTGTTTCCGAACCTTTCTATTGCTTTGCGAATGTACTTAAGCATACCCGTGGCAAACTGTGAGACCGAACGATCGTTTTCCAAGTTGCCGCTGATAAAAAATTGTCTTCGTTCGAGCCTCCTTGACGACAAGGTGAACTCGCTTGCTATCATGTCCGTTGAAAGTTACTATCCTTCGAACAGACTATATCTGATTTCGCCAAAGCGAAGGCGCGAAAAATGCCATTTTAAAAGAGGACTGTTTGCGCTATACATGAATAGTTCCAATAAGTTCGTTGTGTCGCCTCCCAGCCTCCACGTTGCCAATGAAACGCTGAGCAGTGTAATTCAAGATATGCAATTCTTCGTTGTTCATCTCTTGTTTGTTCTTCTTGGGATATTTAGCGTGCTTATAAAGAATTGTATTTTTGTTGTTTTTGATAGTGCCACGTTTATTTGGTGTCGTCCTTGCTTGTCTTACCTTTAACGAAAATATTTTCAGATAATGTTTTGTAATTACAGTTGGTGATTTTCATCTGTATTCTAGTGCATTTTTATGGTGTTTGTATGGCCTTAAGTATTGTATATATCTATTGCATATTTATAGAGTAACGTGTATAACGATTACTGCAGTCTGATGCTTGGATTTTAATAAAGAATGTTTTGGATACAACCATGCGTCTCCTCACGGGATTAAACTTAGTGATACAAACAAAGCTATAGCTTCAGAAGGATCGACATCTGAGCTGTGTTGTCTTTTCTACGTTCTTGTTCGTCTTGAGTGCACTCAACTTTTCCTTAAAGCCCAGCTTTTGCTTAAAACAGAATGCAGATTAACGACAAAGTGAACATATGTGTTGGTGTTTACAACAGTACGCGTTTCAAGCAAGTTTTGTTGTTTTCCTTATAATAATAACAATAATAATAATCCCGTTAATCGCACTTCGTTCTTTCTAATTTGGTGGAATTAAAATAAAACATAGCATATTTCCAGTAGCGTAGCAGGCGACAGAAGGGGGGTGGGGGGTGCAGTATTGGCGGCGAGCTCCACCACTGGAAAAGCTGACGCCACCGTCGGTGTGACGTGGCATGAGGGATCACGAGGACACAGCGGTCGCGTCGGCTGCTTCGGAAGCACCGAAGCGAGCTGATAACGAAAGTTTGAAGTCTCACCTGCGCCGTAGCTCTGATTAAGGGGTGAAGCTTCACCGCCTTGGGTTTCAACTTGACAACATCTGAAACTACTATAGTAGGTAGTGGCTGCCTTTGGAGGCGTGCAGCATGGTAGGCTACTGCTCGGTGCCGCAGTGCTGGACGTACGCAACGGAGCGCGGTGTCAGCCTTATTCACACGTAGCCGCAGGGCAAGGAGCTGCGTGAAGCTTGGCTGGCGAAACTTAGAACCGACAGACAGCCATCGCCAACCACTCGGGTATGCAGCAAGCACAGACACAAGGAAGATTTCTGCTACGGCCCCGGAACTGCGCGATGTTCGGTGAGTAGCAGAAAACGCGCACTGAGACGCTCGCCCGCTGCGCGGCTAATGTCAGGACTGTTTGGTCTATGAACTTGTTGATGCTAGATACTGGCAAATTCACTGGAACGGAAAGGGAGCGGTAAGGCGCAACGTTACTAGACTAGCTTCAGTTGTAAAACTCTCCGCCCGCGCGCTTACAGCCGGTGTCCCCACTTCTGTGACAGCCGCCAGATGGCAGCGCCGTTCCATCGGGCTCCACTGCAGACGCCTCGCCGCAGCCTTCAGCCCGTGCGGACGGGCAGTTTGCGCGTGTTTCACGCTCGCTGGCGTTCTCCCTTGTCCGAATTAGTGATGCCATGAGAAAGCGGTATCCACCTACAGCAATAAGATTTATCGGGCCAGTTGGTTCATACTGTAATAAGGGTAAACTGCACGAAAGAAAGAAACGCATAGAGCGAAGCGCGGAAGCTGTGTTTTTTCCTGCCGTCTTAACGTTTCGCGCAGTTTAGGCTCAGAAGCCTGAACATTTGGCCAAAGTGTGTGATTAGGATGATCTTCATCCCCACCGAGGCTTCTCGCCACGCCAAAGAAGCGCAACAAAAAGAAAGATGAGGTCAGTCTTTGAACACACAAGCCACACACACACACACACAAAAATATCATCTGCTCTTCCACTCCGTGAAGATGGTTAACCAGCGAAGCTGAAACGTGCGGCCCGTGTTTATCACTGGGTTAATCTAGAGGATTCATTAAAGTATTTCTGAATTATGCGGTAACACACACAATCGGCTGCGACGGAGAGAACGACGTCACTGACGATATGCCCGTAGTCCGCCGTTGTCGCTTGCGTTCGATGTCTCGAGTTTGCTCGGAGGCGTGATTAGCTGCTTTCGCCCGATTTGCGATTATTCAAAATTAAGTTTCTTCAGAAATTAAATCTATCCGTTACGTAAGACAATGAGTGGCTCATACTGCCTTAAGCAATGGCCCCTCCCACCGTAAACGCGGCCTCCCCATTACGATGACAGAAGTGAAATTCTACGCTGGAATGATGAACGGCAACGCAGCCAGCTGTGGAAGACGACGATGAACGTAGGAGCAGTGGCACGAGCGCGTGTGCCGGTCAGCACAAGGAATAGCCGAATTCATGGCCGTGGTGCTAGCATTACGCAAATTAGGACTATCAATTACGTCAGCCGTGATAGTTACTGATTCTTTATCATTGTGCTCATCCCTTACCGCTTCTAGTGATTCTCGCGTGATGAGGACATTTCAATCATTGGTACCTGGTTACTTGAGAAGCGGGCGTTTGATTTGGGTGCCCGGCCATAAAGGACTAATCATTAATGAAATTGCAGACTCTCTAGCCAAGGCATCGATAAGTGGCCCGATTCTTCCTTGCTGCCCTTTGACTGCTTATGTAACTGCAGCTAGATTTCGCAGGAGTATCATTATACAGTCAGTATCAGGCTCCGAAATTACTAACTCTGTGGAGTACGGACATCTCCTGCACCCTTGGAACAGAGATTTTTGCCGAACACGGAAAATTGAAGTGTCCATCACGAAGCTGCGCTGCCGTATACCTGCATTGAACTTCTACCTCCACAGGTCTGGTCTGGTCCCCTCACCACTATGCTCATTCTGTGGCGAAGCGGAGACAATCGACCATTTCTTGTTGTCTTGCAGACGTTTTTCTATTATAAGAAAACGACTACTCGAAATCCCGCTTCGCTCTATTGGTCCGACTTTATCAGTGCCTGTGATCCTATCTTTTGGAGCCTCCATTGTTGGGTTCAGCAACAGAAATGTTTGCTTGGCGATCCAAAATTACTTCATTGAAATTAATCGATTTCCATGTTAGATTGATCGTTCTCCCTCCCAACCATAGCTTTCTTTTATTTCTTATCTTTTATTAATTATTATTATTATTATTTTTATTGTTATCTTATACCCGGTTTTCATCTGATTATTTCTTTTTTTCTCCAAACACAAAACGTTTACTTTTAAACTCACACGCCCAAATTGTTAACTCCCTTGTTATCATTATTATTTTAGGCACCTAATTAAACCGCCCGATTCTTGGCCAATCCCCCACTGTGGGTATGTGCCATGGCCACTCAGGATAACAACAACAACAACAACAGAATCGCTCTGTTCCACGCCGAGCGAAGCGTCGCATTGCTGGCGGCACAGAAAAAGCAGCGCGCCGAACTGTCGACATCGTTCCGATAGCCGCCTATGCAGCCAGGTGCGCAGCACGTCGGCATCGTCTGCTTATATTCTCAACAAACTCGGCGAAAGCTACAGTCTCGCGGATTACATGCTTAGTCCGGCCCGCCCGCGTAGCCGGCTAGTGAGGAAGTGAAGCCGGGCGCGACTGCAGCGCCACGAAGGCGCGGGCGGGTGGCGGTTCCGCGCAACGGCGCCGAGTTTTAAAACTGAAGCTAGTCTAGTAACGTTGGTAAGGCGCACATTAAAGAAAGGCATCGCATATGGTCATGTTTGTGTTAAGAATTAATGCCCTGGATTACAAAAAATAAGCAGAGGGAAATCGCATGGTGAGAAGACTGATATACATACAGTACGACGCTACTTGAGAAATAATATTGAAATGTCCAAGAATTTAGAAGACAAAAAAAGATTTAATCGTCGCGATGGCACATCACAGTCGCCGTAGGCGTCGAAGTCTCTATAATGAAATTATTTTTGAACAGTTCTGATAGCGTCCACGCAACAATGGTTGCAAATGTACTGTCAAATGATCATATGCTGCGGCCTAAGCTCACAGCACGGTGCGAAAACGCGCGCACAGCGAAAGCAAAACATTGTGCGCGGACACGCATGCAGACGCGCAGTCGGCCGCTGCGAACCCGTGCGATCGCTGCATTGAGGCTTCAGTCTGTTATGCCCCATTTGGTTTTACAGACAGCCTACTATAAAAACATATTTCACATAGTTTACTTTCAGCGTTTGCCTACCTTTCACACAAGAAACCGATTCGGGAGACTCCACCGCGGTGACCGCGCGTAATGGCGTTCGCTGTACGTATTCGGTAAAGAGATAGCGTCTGTAAACGATTCTGTGCTTTCAGTTTGCCCAAGATTATTATATCGACAGTCAAAAACTTCCCTCGTTTTGAGAGTACGTACATAAATATCCAGGAGGGCTGCCGCGTGGTGTTCTTATTGAACGCCGTAAGCGAAACCTATGAGGAGCGCGCTGCGTGATCCCTCATACTACGCAAGGGAGGCGCTTCCGACAGATGGCGACTCCGTAACTCCTCGCCTCCAGCCCAGGGCCCCCATTTTTCTTAATCCGGCCCTGTCCTCCAGTACTTTTCATTCTAACGTGCATGTACGCGCTGATCCATATGTTACAAATTAAAGTACTGAAAATGTACCCAATGTTTTCCCCCAGGCAGCTGTTTTTATTCATTATGATGCCAGGAAACCGAGCTTGATACCACCAACGCTCAGAAATCTAATCGGGAGCGCGCACAATGTTCTCGCACACCTTGTGTGATGTACCGTAGCGCTGATCTTTACTGTTTAAAACGAATATTTTATTAGCCATATCCCGGTATACACGCCTTCCTCATTCACGCTAAAGTTAAACTTCTGTAACACTGCAAAACATACAGGCCTTACGGAAGAGAGAACGAAAAATGTCAATTATTCTATAATTTCGCGTATGAATTATCCTGCCGTGCGGGATAACAAAATCGCGAGGTATGCTACGTTGGTCGTTTCTCAATCTTGCACACTGCACTGGTTCAACGTACTTAGCGCTTCGATCGCGCACGAGAAGGTGAATTAAATGTAAATAAATATTAATCGAGATTGAAACTGTCCGCTTGTCAGGCCCTGCATGCATGCTTCCCCATTGCTAAATTCTCCGAGAAGCGACGAACAGTTTCGGTTTCAGTTCTTATATCTTTCACTACACAGCAAATTCTAAATAAACAGATAGCACAATAAAAAACAAAAGCTTTATTAATAGCATTTGCAACATCTAATTGCATGTTTTTATGTTTTTTTATTATATTTTCAACGTGTATTGCAATGCGGTCATGATTCCTACCGCATATGTCTGTTTCCAACGAGTCTGTTACGATTCCATGGTTCCGCATCATCTTCCGCCGTGGTCGCTTGGTTTCGCGCGCTCTCTCAAAGTGTTCAATGGAGTGTTTTCAGAGTTGGGCGAGCGTAGCCGGTCTGCGTTTCAATCGAAGGTAATTGTTTCGTTTGTCAACTATTTTTTATCAATCTGGCCTGCTGGCATACATGTGATGACCCTTTTTTAAAGCGAGCCTTTATTTGCCTCTTCCTTCGACTTTCCCACTGCTGCTGCTGCTGCTGCTGTGGCTACTGCTGTCAAGCACACCGCGTCGGTGGGGGGAGGGGTGGTTCAGAGCGTATTTATACGTGGCAGGGGCGAGTTAGAGAGGGAAAGGCGACGCTAGAAACTCATTTTCACCCCACCGCGTCGAATGTGCACAGTGCCCTCTGGAGCTCCCTGGCCGTCGCCACATTAGCCTCTTGAAAGCTGTAATTATCCGTGACTCCCCTAGCTCAGAAGCATTGCAGAAACTGCAGTGCTTCCCGTTCTACTAACGTGGGAGTCCAGAGGGGACGTGGATAGGGAGAAGGGGGGCGAAGGGGCAATTCCCATACAAGGGGCGGGGGGGAGGGGGGGGGGGTATGACGTTAGAAGGCAAACAAACTCTACTACTATGCGACGGCGGTTGCGGGAAAACTAGAAGCTTCAGTTCAAGGTACGGAACAGTACGTTGCTGCTATTTCTGCAAAATAAACACAGTGCAAATATGTCAAGTGGACAAACTACGCAGGGCGTGGAGAAGCAGAGCCGCATTAATTAAAGCGCACCGCAGGGTCCAGGCGACACTACGGAACCGGTCGACCGTCAAATCAAAACACACATCCGTGCAAGCCGCGGGATTTGATCCCGACCACGGCGGCCGCCTTTCGACGGGAGCGAAACAGAAAACGCGCGTGCACTTAGATTTTGGGACACGTTAAAGAGCATCACGGTGTTAAAATTAATCCGGATTCCGCCATTACGGCGTGCCTTATAATCCGATTGTGGTTTTGGCACGTATATACAGCCCCATAATCTAATTCAAGTTTAATACTGCTGCCACAATGTGATGTGGCATGTGAGGCAACGACTATGTTCAATCCTCTCAGAGGTTATGAAATATGGCACACAACAACGCCTCAAGCAAACACCTCTCCCTGCGTGTTCTGTGTACTAGACAGACAAACAGCACTGGTGCCTGCAGGGTAACATTTAACATCAACTGACCACTCTTGTGTTAGACGAAACGTTGAAGAAATTAAGCTGAACTGTAAACATCACCGCTAGTTATCGTCAATCAAAGCATCCAGCACGGAAAGCTTCGCTTACATCGATTCCCACAGTGCGTGGGATCAGCATATTTTTTTAAGTACTCTTTAGGGCTTACGCTTGGCGGGAAGTGCGCAACATGGAAAACGAATGTGAAAATAAGTTATCCTTGCATTTTTAATTCCTCCACGTTCGTGGTGTCATTCCAGTGGTACACTCTCAACGTCAGTACATAGCACAAGTCAATTTAGTGGCTGTTGAGAATCTGAACAATGAGTACACAGGCAAGAAGTATGGGAGAAGCACTCAGATGTTTTCTGTTGAATGCACTAGTGTAAATAATAAGCAGCAAGTTTTGGGTGAGCTCCATCACTTAAGCTTGCGTAAGTTAACAATACGTTCTGTAGCGTCGCACCCGCAGCCGGCCAACATAGGGGCCTAGCGTCTGGAAGAACGATGCAGTGAGGTTGGCAGAAATGCTTCTTCCAGGTGGGAGGTCTAACGTGGCATTTATACGATTTATATATAGCATTTCAAGGACAAATTGCATCATCCCATTGGCTGTTACACATGTGGCTTTATCACACTTGATGAGCGGTACACAGGTGGCGTGATCACACCTGATTGACCTAGTGATTTCATACAAACGCACAGACCTGGAAGTCGCGGCCCCATCATGTGGACATTGCAAATAACAATGGTAGCAAGTACTACTTATGACACAAGAGGACAGCACAACACATCGTCTCCCTCAGGGAGAATTATGACTTCTTTACACAAACTTGGATGTACGTAGTTCAGATATCAATAGACCCAAATAACTATACACTGGAAGATGTACACTTTCCTTATATGATCTACAGCGTGTAAGAATGAGTTACTTCTGTAGGAATAAAAAAGAGGATTATGCGGTTCAGATGTATGCATTAGGTATACACAGTATACTTCCCATTATTAAGTGACAATTCTCAAGACTTGTCAACACGTACTAACACAATTATGTGCTGTAGAGACTTATGCATACCCGCCGTGGTTGCTCAGTGGCTATGGTGTTAGGCTGCTGAGCACGAGGTCGCGGGATCGAATCCCGGCCACGGCGGCCGCATTTTGATGGGGGCGAAATGCGAAAACGCCCGTGTACTTAGATTTACGTGCACGTTAAAGAACCCCAGGTGGTCGAAATTTCCGGAGTCCCCCACTACGGCGTGCCTCATAATCAGAAAGTGGTTTTGGCACGTAAAACCCCATAATTTTTTTTCTTTTAGACTTATGCATGAAGATTACCATTGATTATGCATGTACTAAAGCTGCGCTTATGTGCGTACAGTCATCATCAGTTCAATGCTCAGAGCTGCACTTTGTAAGCGGCTCTTCAGCATATGATATTACTAATGCTGCAGGTGAGCTGAAAAATTCGTTTACTTAATGTTTGTGTAACTATTCAGTTTTCACCAGTGAGGCACAGCGTCAGACAGTGCGGAGCTTGTGTCTTTCACCCAGAACTTCACATTACGCAGAATGAAAGACCCATGTACATAGAAGATCGAATGATACAAAAAATGGAACACAATAAATATTTAATGATACAAAACTGTAAATGTAAGAAAATGTTCTGCACCCTCGTCAACATGTTAAGAATACAATAGGTAAAGAAGAAAATGTAATGAATAAACTGTAACTCGCAGCAAAATTCACACTGCATACATCACACATGTCCACTGCGGCTACACTAAGTAATAGGCCTAAAAGCAGTAGAGCCCCAGGAGATGACAAAGGCCGTATGAGTCTATGTCACAGTCCCGAAGCCAGGCCGGAAGTTTTCGCATTCCTTGTGGCCAAATTGCTTCCGGATCAACAGTAGAACTTGGAGAGTTGTGACTATAAGTAGCCGACTTTGAAGTTCCGTCCCACCATTTCCCTCTCTTGTGCTGAAAACACTCTACGTTGCCCTGTGCTGAGGAGGGTTGATCCTGGGTAACATCAAACTCTCCCTCTGGATTGTGGAATGCTTTTGCCTGTGTGGAATCTGTCTGAACAGAATGCTTAACCAACAGCTGACCTATAGCTGAAGTAATGAAATGATTAAGTCTGAGTAAGAGTTTAAGTAATCTCTGTCTCATACCAGCTCATAGCTGTCTGTTGCAGGATGAGATCTCGAATTGGGAATGCATGTCAGCTTTGGTGTGTTCCCTTTACTTCCATCGCTTAGCATAACTGTAGGAGGACTAACCTTTTCCTTAACTGTAAGTGGCTTACTGTATTTGAACAACCATCTCTTAGGAAGTTCTACATTCACTGTATCGCCTACTTTCATCAGAGTTGATTTGGCCCTTCTACGCTGATCCCCATACAGCTTACCTTGTTCCTGCTTTTGGTTCATCTTTTGTCTGACTTTCTAGGAACCTTCTTGCAGACCACCATGAGTGGCTTGATGACATCATTCTCTAGTCCATGTGGCACGTTGGCGACCTGCTGCAGAAGAGCCAGGGGTAGCTGCTGCACCTTGGCGGGCACCGGCACGATACCCTGCCGCCGCTTGATCCGGTGGACATAGCCCTTAATGAGCCCCAACTCACCATCAAAGAGATGTTCATACACCAAAAGTACGCCTGCAGGAAGTTGTGAGGATAAATGTGTCGCTCATCGACACATTAAATTGGTTCCACCTATCTGAAGCCGAAGTTGCTGGATATTTTTGAGACCCACAAGTGAAGTCCCATGTGGGGTCACATACAATGTGACGTTGCTTTGTTTTCCTTGGCGTCGAAAATCCGTTTGAAAACAGCCAAATATCTTGATGCGCCCTTTGGAGAAGCTCTGAAGTTGCACCAAAGTTTTCACAAGTTGATACTTCTGGTCGAAGGATTTCTTGAAGCCCTCTTTTGTCATGAAAGGCACGGTAGCTCGAGTATCCAATAGAAGCTGCATATGTATGTTGGGACCAGTGGCCACTGAAACACTTAAGTCCTTTGTGCTTGGAAGTGAAGTATTCACAGAGAGAATCGATGTCATTGAGACAGTTTCTGTTTACACTGGAGTAACATTCTGAACTGGCAATGTGCCTTGTTCTTCCGACAAACGGTAGCCAGGTGTTCCTTGATGCTGCAGAAGTTGCAAGTTTTGTTGCTGGCCAGACAATTTCTTGAAGATGCTAAGTGTCCAGAGCTGCCACACTGGTAACATGGACCTATTTGATCCATAGAACTTAAATCCCTGGTTCGAATGCCATCCTGCTGATGCATAGGGCAGGTGCGTGAGCATGCACGGCCATCTTGGGAATGCCATCCCATCGTGCCAGGTGGGAGACCATGGCCATCTTGACCTGAACGCTGCTCCGCTGAACCGCCATCTGGCGCTACCCCGACGTGCTGGACGTTCTCAGTGTCGTCGCATGCTTGGTGCTAAACGCTCTCAGTGTCGCCAAACACTTGGTTAGCTTTCTGCATCGCTTCTGAATCTCAACCGATTTCTTTGACTTTATCCAAGGTCAGATGTTCGCCTTAAGACAGTAGGTTGCTACGGACATATGGGTTGGCGACCATATGAATTATTTAATCCTGGATTCGGTCCTCTTACATAACACTGAATTTGCAAGCGACTGATTTCTCCTTGAGGGCTGTGACGTATTCCATGAAACTTGTCTGGCAGCTCCTTTCGGCTTGTGAACAGATGTCTCTCCGACCAAACACTTGTAGTTTCTGAGAAAAACCGATCCAAGAGTTTCAATAGCTCCTCGTACTCACTTGTCGTAGCTGTTGTCTCTGTAGTCAACGTACTGGGTGCCTGAGCTGCATTTCGTCCCAATGTTGCACTTGTATTTGCTGCTTGTGCTTCAGCCTGCTCTTCTGCTGTGAAGTATTTCTGCTGGCCTTCCCAGCCCCAAACGCTGATGAGCGCTAAATTGTCGACACTCGTCCTCTCATCCGCTCCCACTGGCCGCCTTCAGGTGTACCTGGAAATCCTTTTTCCATCAGTACTACGGAATAGGAGGTGTACCAGGTAAGTCGAGAAATTGAGGAAGGTTTGTGAAGAGGGACGTCATGCTTGAGCGTTGTAAACAGAAGTGGGGCTAGGGAAGCCGAAGGAAGAAGGCAATATGACGTCACCAAAGACGGCGTAGACGAAGAAAGAATGCCTAGTCCGACACCAGCTGAAGCACTCGGAGAGACTACGAAGTCATGCGCAGAAGTACTAGTGAAGTGACGTAACTAACTAACGTTGTCACTTACAACATTTGAGGCACGGCAGGTTCTTCTAAATCCTTGTCGCCATTCTGTAGCATTGCACCCGAAGCTGGCCGACAAAAGGGCCTAGCGTCTGGAAGGTTGATGCGGTGAGGTTGGCGGAGACACTTCTTACGGGTGATACGGTCTAGCCAACGTGGCGTTTATTCAACTTATATAGCATTTCAAGGACAGGTTGCACCATGCCATTGGCTGTTACACAAGTGGTGTTATCACACTTGATTGGCAGTACACAGATTGCATGATTGCACCTGATTGGCCTAATGAATTCATACAAATGTACAGACATGGAGGTCACAGCTCTATCAAGCGGACATTGCAGATAACAATGCTAGCGAGGGCTACGTATGACACCAGAGGACAGCACAACACAACACCTTCCTTTCACTTGTGCTCTGTATCAGTACGAATTGAAACACAAGCAGCCAAGCACATTGTATCTGCACAACTGCTTCAGCCAGCTCTGGCTTGCACTATGCCCCTATGCCAGAGCCAAGCAGCACGTAAGAAAAGCTTTCCTAAGTTGCTGCCGGTGCGCTGTATTTTCTCCACATCACCACGATGGAGTGACACTGGCAGCCCTGAGTCGTCGTCGTTTCCTGTCAAGCATGTGGCTCCTACCCACTATAGGGGATGTAGATGTAGATGTAGAGCCTCTTAGTGACACATAGTATCTTTGTTTAAAAGAACTGTGGCAATAGCTATATAACTATATAGTGGCCTGGATAGAAGAGTTCCTTTCCAATAGACAATTCTTTTGTTTCAAGGATGGGGTTACATCGGGTACATATAAACAGACAAAAGGCGCACCACAGGGATCAGTTCTTTTTCCGTTTCTGCGTAATATTTTGTTATATAGTCTGTCCGAGTTTATCAGGATGTGTAACTTTATCTCTATGCTGATGCTATTGCAATTTTTCTTCGCATCACGGGATATCAATGCATTGCACCAAACTTTGCAATCTCATTTGTCGGTGCTTGAGTCCTGGCTGGATGGACTCTTTTTTTCCCCTTAACGTCAAGAAATGCTCATTCCTTGTGTTTCCATTGTCAAATCCCGTTTTCATTTCTCTTCATTATCGAAATGAGACGATACCACAAGTCACGGCTCTGAAGTACTTAGGGATAACATATGATGGTATGCTAACTTGGCAGCAGAAAATTGAAACAAATGCTAGTAAAGTATGATGTACAGTGGGATTATTGCCCCGTTTCAGTAATAAAAAGATGGGTATGCATAGGTCTACGTTGCTGATTATTTATAAGCTTTATGTCCACCCCATTTTCGATTTCGGCTGTGTTCTTTCTTCAGGATGTGCAACATACAAGCTAAGACCTTTAATACTAATAGAAAGGCAAGTGCTGCGTCTTTGTCTTAGGCTGTCACATTTTGTGGTTAATCTCGTGCTTCATCTGGAGGTTGGAATTCTGCTTGAGTCCAGATTTAAGCAACTTACTGTCCTGACTTTTCTGAAGCTATACGATGCACCCCTCTCCTGTTCCCAACCCATTTTTATCAATTCTCCTTATTCATTTTTCAGAACATATGGGTAGCGTTATCGACAACCACAAGTTGTTTTTGTTCAGAGACTGTGATCAGAGCTTCATGTTTGGCTACCGTGCCTGATTTCTCCAAAACTAATGTGCTAAAAGTGAAACTGATTTTTGATGACATTTTTCCAAAACACACGAAACTTCTTCCAGCATGCATACTTGAAGGTCTCCTTCAAGTATGCACCTCCTTCAAGATCATCTTAGTTGATTTCCGTCTCACCTGGTTATTTCTATGGATGCAACACAACATTTAGAGAAGGCCGGCATTGGCATCTTTTCAAATCAGCTTAACTGGTCATTTGCTCTTCGTCTCGCTGATTATACCCCAATATTTCTTGCAGAATTTCTGCCATTATTCTAGCCACGAAAATATTGGGTCCACAGGATTCTAAAGTAATAGTTGTTACCTATGCATTTTCAGTTTATAAACATTTAACTTCTAATAATCCGCCACACCTTCTGAGTATATTTTTGATGCTTACTCCAGACAATTTGTCTGAAGTCCTCTTTGTGTGGATTGCCGGTCATAGTGGAATCTTTACAAATGAATCAGCTGGTTTGCTTGCATCGTCATCGCTAAATGGCCCAGTCTTAAATTTTCTTACTGATTTCGCTTTTATAACAGGAGTTAGATTAAAACAACTTTTATTTCTAAATTGTAATGATTCATCCCTACTTTCCGCAGATTGTTTTCGACATCTAAATTTCTGGTGGAACATGCGCAAATGCCTTTCGCGACAATGCGAGGTGGCCTTAACAAGTTTCTGTTGTAGAGTTCCCCGCCTAAGTTTTTACCTTCATAGATCTGGTTTATCCATAACTAACCTCTGCTCTTTTTGCAATGAACCAGAAACTATTGACCATTTCTTTCTTGCTGCCACTTCTCCTTCCTCCACAGAATGTTACCTTTATTTCCAACTAGTAGCTAGGGTTAGTGCTTACTATACCAAACACAGTGTCCTTTGGTGCCTGTCAATTAGGCACAAGCCATGGGTCAATGATTACTTCTATACACAAGTTCATTGAAGCGTCAGGAAGGTTTCGCTGCTAGGGTACTCATTGTGGGATGCTTTACTTTATTTTCATTTTATCTTAAATTTGTGTATAGGCCCTCTAGAAATTGCTATTAGCGTTTTGGGGCCTCATTCTTCGTTTTGAATGTATGCCTTTGGCCCCTTTTGGTATTCTGTTAGATGCATTTTTCAATCAGCCCAGTGTGACCAATATGTGGATACAAGCCATGTTTTATGGCAACAACAACATACCCACTCTGGGGGATGGGCCAAGAATCGAGTAGTTCAATATAACAAGAAAAAAGAATTATAAAATAATGTAAACAAAATTTGTGAATAGGTATATGGGAAACTATGGAGGATTAGTCCGTGGCACAGGTTATTGCTTCTTCCTTCTTTATATAAGAGTACAACCCTATCGTTCGAGCAACGCGACTGCAGCATTGGACGAATCGTGAATCCTCAATCACACTGTTTCACAAGGCCAGTGCTAGGTGATAAAAACTGTAAAGAAGCCACTTGCTTCGCTGTTCGAGTTTAAATTAAGGCTAATAGTATGTTTAATTATGCTCATCACTTTTTTTCCCAAGCGTGCTACGTCAAGGTGGGCTCGGCAGCAGCGCTTCGGTAATGTTGCTTCAAAATCCGCTCTGCTTCTCGGTGCAGGTTCTCGCTACCCTAATCACAGTATGGTCACCGAACCAGGCTTGTGCATCGGACGGACTTCATTGACATGTGCGAGATCAGCGAGAACATCCCGCCTTTCCTCCTGACATCTGCGCTTGCGCCTTCATCTGTGACGTCACATCACGTGGGACTTCCAGCGCCTTTAAAACGGGTCGCACTGCAAGTTGCCTCCTGTGGGCTCGGCAGCAGCGCTTCGGGAATGTTGCTTCAAAATCCGCTCTGCTTCTCGGTGCAGGTTCTCGCTACCCTAATCACAGTATGGTCACCGAACCAGGCTTGTGCATCGGACGGACTTCATTGCCACAATCTTGGTGACAGCGTCATCGAGGTATCAGTGGATGGTGACATGTACGAGATCAGCGAGAACATCCCGCCTTTCCTCCTGACATCTGCGCTTGCACCTTCATCTGTGACGTCACGTCACGTGGGACTTCCAGCGCCTTTAAAACGGGTCGCACTGCAAGTTGCCTCCTGTGGTCCCGGCAGCAGTGCTTCGGGAATGTTGCTTCAAAATCCGCTCTGCTTCTCGGTGCAGGTTAGTTCTTACTTACCTACGAAGTGCTATCGTAGTGACAACCGTTTCCTGATGCTGCTGCCATGCCCACTGCTGTTGTCTGATATGTTTCCGTTTGTGTTGAATCTTTTATCATGTGGCGATATTGAGGCGAACCCAGGTCCGACTGAGAAGGAACTCTTGATGAAGCTACTTGATGGCCAGAATAACATGATGACCACCATGAATAGCCTATTATCGAATCAAAATAGAATGGAATTAGATATAACAGATATGAAGGAAAGACTAAGCTGTTTAGAGGGTAACTCGTCTGTTCTGCAATCTTTAGAACAAGAATTTAAAAACGTGAAGTCATCTGTCGCTACTTTGCAAACACAGGTGTCATATTTACAGAATAAGTTAGATGACCAAGAAAATAGAGGTAGACGGAACAACCTGATCATTTACGGGATACAGGAACATGACAATGAAACAACGGATAGCCTAACAAAAATACTACAAGACGATCTTTTCAAGGATAAGCTGGGACTCAGTGTTAGTGGCATGGAGAGATGTCACAGACTAGGCAAAAAGAGCAGAAAACGCCGCCCAGTGATAATTAAATTCTTGGATTATCATGAGAAACTAACAATTCTCAGGTCTTGTTCAAAGTTAAAAGGAACAAACCTTTCCGTAACAGAAGACTTTTCATTCAGAGTGCGTCAAATACGAAAAAAATTGTGGCTAAGTGCGAAACAGGAAAAAGAAAATAATGCTAAGGTGAAGTTGTTCTTTGATAAGTTAAGCGTGGACGGCGTAATGTTTGGCTGGGACGAAGCTAAAGATAAGCGCTTTAAAATTACTAAAAAGAAATGAATTGAGAAGATAAACAGCAGGCCTTTCACAATTCTTAACATGAATTGCCGCAGTGTCGTGAATAAGACTGTCCAGCTTGAGAGCATGCTTTTTTCACTAGAACCCGACGTGGCCGTACTAACTGAAACTTGGTTAATCGATGATATATTTGACAGTGAATTCGTACCAAAGAATTATAAAGTGTTACGTAGGGACCGGGATAGAAGAGGGGGAGGTATTGCTATACTGTATAAATCTTCCATTATGCTGCAGACAATGCCTGATGTTCCGGATGTAGAAAGCATATTTTGTAAATTATATGTCAATAATTTTACATATATCCTTGCAGGTTTGTACAGACCTCCTAACTCCACTGTTGATTACTTGGAGCGCTTGTCAACTTATATGCATTCATATGTAACGCAAGAAGATAAATTAATATTAACCGGTGATTTCAACCTGCCAAATATCAATTGGGAAACTTTTTCTTCGTATCCAATTCAAAGTGCGGAAAGTGTTATGACTAATATAGCTTTTACTTTTGATCTACTGCAAATTGTGCAGGATTTCACAAGAATTCGAAATGATTCAAGGTCCATTCTTGATTTGTTTTTTGTAAGTGGCACCATTAAAGACTGCATCTCACATACAGTAACATCTGGTATTTCTGATCATAAAGCAGTTGTCCTGACGTTGAAAAGTGCTTTAATAAATCGAACCAATAACGTTCAATGTTTTCCAAATTTTTCAAGAGCACAGGATGACTCTATAATAGATGCGCTAGCTTTTAACTACGATCACTTTCAAGGCCTTGATTGTAGTGTAAACGACCTCTGGCTTTTCTTTAAAGACCTCATTTTTGATTGCGTGGAACGCTTCGTTCCTAAAATAGTGAAGAAGTCGGAGCGCCGCAATCCATGGATTACGCGGGAGACGTTACAGATGAGGCGGAAACTTAAGCGATTAAAAAAGAAACGCGCCCTAATGAAGGACGGCGAAGAACTTAAAGCCGATATTGATAACTTGTCCGAAAAACTTCACGAAAAGATTGTCAAAGATAAAGAGTATTATCACAGCACATTACTACCAGACTTTATCAGATCATCTCCCGAGAAATTCTGGAGGGTTGTGACGCCCGCCTCTTCGTCTTCCGACACCTTTTTTATTAACGGTGAAAGTGTGCGGGATGAGAAAATTGTGTGTTCTGCTTTTAATAACCATTTTAAAAGTGCATTCACAAGTGATGATGGCTGTTTGCCATGCTTTTCTGCTGAACTGCCTTCCCTTCCCGACATTGTTATTTCGGAACAGGGTATTCTAAATTTATTGTTAAAGCTTGACATTAAGAAGTCTCCAGGACCAGATGATATTCCGAACTGTTTTCTAAAGCGTTATGCTGAATGGTGTGCAGAATATCTGTACATTCTATTTGCGAAGTCAATTAACGAAGGATCACTACCGGAAGACTGGAAAATTGCTAGAATAAAACCTTTACATAAATCGGGGGATAAATCACGCATCAATAATTACAGACCGATTTCATTGACATCAACATCTTGTAAGCTCTTAGAACATATAATTCATAAACATATAACTGGATTTCTAGACGAACATAACGTTTTCACAAACATGCAGCATGGTTTTAGAAGTGGCCTATCGACGACTACTCAACTAGTTGAAATCATACATGACTTTGCTAACACTGTAAACAAAGGGAAACAAACAGGCGCGATATTCATGGATTTCAGCAAGGCATTTGATAGGGTGTCTCATGTTAAATTGCTTCATAAGCTAAGAGCTGTGCTTAAAAATGATAAAATACTAGCATGGATTAAAGCCTACCTTACAAACCGCCATCAGTTTGCTACTGTAAATAAAACAACCTCTGATATAGCTGCTGTAAATTCTGGTGTCCCACAGGGATCTGTTCTTGGCCCCCTTTTCTTTTTGTTATATATAAACGATATTGTCACTAACCTCTCTGTTAAAATCAGGCTTTACGCTGACGACTGCGTTCTGTACGATGAAATAACAACGGAAGAAGACCAACTTAGGTTAAACAGGGACTTTAATAAGGTAGTTGAGTGGTGTAGACAATGGCAAATGAGCATTAATTTCGAAAAGACAGTATATATGCGGATAACATTAAAAAAGAAGCCACTGGTATATCGCTATGGCACAGAAAACGCTTTTTTGGCAGAGGTAACACAATATAAGTACCTTGGCTTGTACATAACAAAGGATCTTTCCTGGTCAAAGCACCTTGACACAGTAATAGCAAATTGTGGCCGCAAGTTGTTTTTTCTAAGACGCGTATTAAAATCTTCCACACCAACAGTACGTCTATTGGCATACAAAACACTAGTCCGCCCCGTTTTAGAATATGCTATAGTTATATGGGACCCGTTCACTAAAAGCGATATTGGAAAGCTAGAAAGCTTACAGAAAAAAGCAGTTCGATTCATTTACAATACATATGGGCGTAGTTCTATTACTAACCTTTTATCTCGGAGCGGCTTGCCTTCTATAAGTGACAGAAATCGTGCATGTCGTTTAAAGTTCTTTTTCCAAATAATAAATGGTCACTACAACATCGACACGTCTCGCATTATCACCTATGCAACAGGCTACGCTACCAGACAGCGACACTCACTAGCTGTAACACCATTTACAACACGTGTCAACTGCTTCAAGTATTCCTTTTTTCCAAGAACTATAGTAGATTGGAATAAGCTGGCCGATAAAACTGTAACACAGGACTCACTATCACTTTTTGAAACATATCTTTAACTTTTTTTTGTGCACTTGCAGAGATTGTCAGTGATAGCACTGTTTTACTGTATGATTGGGAAAGATCACCGATGTAACCTTGAAGCGCTTGTTTTTTGCGCCTGCGTTTTTTTTTTTTTGCGCCTGTGTTTTCTGCGCCTGTTTTCTGTGCTTGTGTGAAACGCTTGTGTGAAGCGCTGGTTTGAGGAATTTTTGAGTGCTATTCCCCATTGTTGTATTTATATTGTTTCGTGAACTTATTCGTGTACCACGCTGCTAAGATCTTGTTTAAGATCGCAGTATTTATAAATAAATAAAATTAAAAAAAGTAGTTTTTCACCTTGCAAATAGTGCTAAAGTAAACATTCACATGTTCCTAAGGCTGTTGGTTTCCTTACAGGCTTCATGGAAAAGGTCTTGCACATACTGAATGGTACTGAGCAGACCTATTCACAGTATTTTAATCAGCTGCTCAGTGATTCAGACAGTGCTCCTGTGCTCTTTCATGACCTCCCAGATTTGCCTTTTTTCTTTAATGTGACAGACGTGCTGGATTATAAGAAAAAACTTTAGACGAACAGAGAAGCTCGACATCAGATGGAAATTGCTTTCCTTCATCTATTTTTATAACTCTGCCAATTTTATGGTTGTAAATATGTTTTAATTAGGGCTCTACTCCCTAGTCTTAATGTAAAGTTGCCTGTCTTGTGTAACAGTGTTGTGAAATTGGTACCAACGTCACCTTTTCATAATGTTATGATTCTTTTTATGGCACTAAGTCTGATTGATGACATACTGTAGAATTTTACATATTCAACCATTTATGAAAATTTTAGACTATGACTAAATCTAGAAATCAGTTAGCACTTCTCTATTTCCAAGAATTCATTCGGGTCGTGAAACTAAGAATGTTAACTGAATCCTAATTTATCCTTGTAGCTATATTTTTTCTTGTTTCTTTTTAACAGAAGAAGCACATGGTTGTCCAAGGAGATCACTCAGA
Source organism: Dermacentor albipictus (assembly GCF_038994185.2). Classification (NCBI taxonomy): domain Eukaryota; kingdom Metazoa; phylum Arthropoda; class Arachnida; order Ixodida; family Ixodidae; genus Dermacentor; species Dermacentor albipictus. The sequence goes on from NC_091821.1 coordinate 21,022,124, forward strand.
TAAACAAAGAACAACATGCATACTACAGTCCCTCCTGAGCTGGAATGCTGCAGGGAACTTCAGCTGGTTTGGTGCAAAGGGAAAGAAATTTGCCAAGCTGCATCTGTGCAAACTAATGTATGGTGAGTCTAGGAGTAGCAAGGTTTGACATTTGGGCGAGGTGGTACTGGTTGAACATCTTGAAGGGACAGCGCAAAAAGACGATGACAAAAGGCAGGAACACATAGGAGCGCTGTCCTGTGTGTTCCTGCCTTTTGTCATCGTCTTTTTGCACTATCCCTTCAAGATGTTCTAGGAGTAGCAAGCTTAATATCACTTAGTTCTTTTTAAATATAATGTTAAAAGAGTTAATTTCAGTGATATACTCACTGTACCTAGGCTGCTTTGGCAGCTGGACCCTCTAATGACTAGCTAAATGGATTGTCTATGGCAAAATATATATGAGACAGGAAATAACAGCCTATGAGTATACACCTATTGTTCACACTATACAGAGTTTAGTACTGGTGTTTAGTCCCATCTTTTTAGTAGAGTATCACACTGGTCCAAGTTTTGTGTAGTCTGCAAAACTTATAGCGAGGATAATATTGCTTCAGAATTCTGCTTCCTACAGTCACTAGATTTTGAATTTTTCTTTTAGATGCAACAAAGTGCATCAAACTCACTGCAGTGGTTTCTATTTCTCCTTTTTCATGTATTAAGACAGGAGCCCCAAGCTAATGCTTCCTCTTAACCGTGTGTAATACTAAATCCAGTCTTGGCTATATATATTATACAGTCAAACCTCGATATAACGAACACGCATATAACGAATTATTGAATATATCGAACTCTTCCGAAATAGTTTTGTCAAACACATGTATTTTTAACTTCCTATAGCGAACGCGGTTTGGCATAAAACGGATATAACGAACTTCGCGACGCCAAGCCCTACCTCACTTTAATAGCAGGCGGCAGGCTTCGTTGCACTACAAGTGTGGTGTGCGGCGCAGCAAACGTTCAGGACAACCTCGCAGGCACTGACAGCGCCGCAGATGCCACGTCGTCATCGAGAGTTGACAGCCAAAGAAATCGTCCGCATCTCACAACCGCTAACACCACCGCTTCAGCAGTGGTGGCAGCGGCGTGATCGAATGTTGCTTTTGCGTTTTAGTGTTAGCAGTGGCGTGGCCGTTGGTGACATGCCCACCAACGGCCATGTTGGTGTTGGTGACATGCCTGCAACAATGACTGTAGAAGACTTCGTAGGTGGCGACGACATCTCAGCGACCACGGCTGTACTGACGGACGCCGAAATCGCTGCGGAAGTCTCTGAACATCCCGCATGCGAAGCTCAGGCTGACCCTGTAGACGATAAGAACATTCCGACTTCACAAGAAGCACTTGCTGCGTTGGATTTACTGCGCCGCCACTGCAATGCTATTGAGGGCAGTGGGTTTGCCCTTGTTGAGTGTTTGCAAACTGTGGAACAGGGCGTGATACGGAATGCGATGAACACCAAGAAGCAGGCCACGATAACGCAGTTCTTTGTGCGTAAATAAATTAACGTGACCCAAGTAAGCGTCGTTCGAGTTGCTGTGCCTTCTCTGATTTAATTTTGCTCCCCTTGCATGTATTTTTTACGAAATTTTATATTACGAATTATGGATATAGCGAACTAATTTCCGACTTTTTAACTGTTCGTTATAACGAGGTTTCACTGTAATTATGTTATAGTGCCGGTGCATAGCTGGCGTCTGCAGGTTTCTCAGAACTTGTAGTTCACTTTATTGGGCTCGGTGGGGGGTGGCTACCACTGCCGGCGAATTTTGAAACCATTTTGTGGCAGAAGCGTTCTTTCAACTTCCAGATTGACTTCTGAAAAGAGGTCGCACCAATTCAGCTTTTCAATTTACCCTCCGAGCCAACCTAGACACCTTAACACGATACCACATCTGACATAGTGAAGGAGCAGCAAGTATGCGTAAACTATCCCCTTTCTTGGTGGTGAAATGCCTCATAAAAAGAAATGGTAAAGAATACAAAGCCCGAAAATGACCAACGGAGGCCTCCTAAGCGAATTGAGAAACAAAGAACAAGTACAAGATCTGTCCAATCTTCCCCGGTGACGTCAAAGTTGCGATTCCTTCCCATCACTCTCTAAACACCTGCAGGGGCGTTATCTCAGAGTAAGATCTCGACTTGAGTGACGAGGAACTCCTCGAAGGGTTCCAAGAATAAGATATGATCAAAGTTCAAAGGATAACAATCTGAAGAAACAATGAACTCCCTACCAAACACGTGATTCTTACTTTTGGAACTAGCATTCTCCCCGACCTCTCTCGACGCAGCCTATCTAAAGATTAATGTCGGACCGTACATACCAAACCTAAGGCAGCGCTTCAAATGCCCATTGTTCGGCCATGCATCAATCACATAGAGGCTAAGAAACATGCGCGAAGTGCAGTGCCAGCAACCATCCGTCTGTAACGCACCCCAACGCTGTGTAAACTGCAAAGGGGATCATCAGCGTATGCACCACCATATTGCAGTTGGAAGAAGGAGGAAGAGGTGATTGCCATATGAGAGTAAAAGAGAGGATTTCATTTTTCGAAGCGAGGAAGAGGCTTTCACTCTTACCTCAAAAACGCTATGCCAATGCGGTACGGCAGGGGGCAGCACCACATCGGTCTCAGGAGTCCACAGGGGTCACAGTCAGTAGTCCCACAGCAGTTCCATCCATCCCCTTGGGTCCAGCAGCCAGTTCTGCTCCACCGTCATCCAAGAAGGCCCTGCAGATGGTTGTTCCACAGGTCCCAAGGCTAAACTGAATGCCAAGGCTCGAGACATGGGTCTTGGCCCCTGACTCTCGATCATCCAGCACCTTGGAGAAGGCGTTGGAGACCGATCTGAAATCACCGACGTCATCAACACCATAAGATCTGCGCTATCTGGAGCGCACCAAGAAGGAGAAAGTAACTGTGCCGAAAAAGGGACAGGTAACCTGAACGGTTACCGCCCTCGATTAGAGTAGTGATCCTTTCATTGCATGTCACCCATCACTTTATAGTTCACATGCACATAAGTTAAGTTTTAATTGCTTTACAGTGGCTTTCTTCATCCATTGGAATTGCAGAGGCCTGATCTATAATCTAGGTTGCATTAAAGACATCATAAATAAATTCTCACCAGTGGCCTTCTGTCTTCAAGAAACAAACCTAGGGCCCAAGAGCAGTCAAATTCTTGAGGGTCTTACTGTTGTCCAAACGGACCGTGACTGCTCTAGCTGTTTGTTGGGAGGAGCCGCCATAGTCATACAGGGCGGCACTCCTACAAGAAATCTCCAGTTAAATACATCTTTCAAGGCTGTAGCAATAACCGTTCTGTCTTACAAGACCGTCACCATTTGTTCAGTGTACTTTCCTGCATAATTTCTCATAATGTAATGGCTGCCTCATCAAGTAATTTAGATAAAGGGTTAGAATTGTGCTATCTGCCATAGGCAATCTTTAAAAAAAAATTTGGTGCAGCTAAAAGAAAGAACACCCTGTATACCTGTCCCTTGTATGTCGCATTCTTGACTACGATAGTGTAGCTTTAGTGCAGCTAGGCAATCCTACATTAAATGACTTGATCCAATTCATAATCTCAGCCTACAACTGGCAAGCGGTGCCTGCAGAATATCGCCTGTCCAAAGTTTATATGTTGAAAGCATATTTAGCGCCAGCGAACAAGGACAGAAGGGAGACGGCACCACAATGCGCTAACTTCAATTTTAAAGAAACAACCACCTATTTAACCCATGCACAGTGGCGCCACATCATCCAAATTTTTAACCATTCAAAAAAGCCATCTCCTTATCTAACATGTTGACCTAAGGGGCACTAACACACATATCACTATTCCGACAGATAGCCTGAGCCTCAATAATCTCTCGCACATCTTTATCTTTGTGCTTCGCATGAACACGGCAGGACCCATACACTGGCGCACAGCCGCATTCCTAACAGTGAGTTGACAGATGACCATATTGCTTATTTCTCACGTTTAGACTGTTCTCGTAACCGGTCATTATAGCACCTTCCTGTCTGTCCAATGTATTTTTCCCCACAGGACAGCGGAAGCTCGTAAACAACAGCTTATATGCAACCCACTGGTGCTTTAGGATGATTCGTAGAGAATCTGACAGCTGGCTTACGGTACGGGTCCGTTAACTGACATATTTTCGCAAGTTGTTCTAGCGCTGAAAGGACCACTTTTGTGTCCACATGGCTAGCCATTTTTTTCTATTCTATTCTGCCGATTTTTTCTAAGGGCATAGAAAGAGTAATTAATAAAAGACTCGTGAACTTTTGCAATAAGCTTAACCTCATTAATCCGTCACAAAATGGTTTCTGCCCAAACAGGTCCACTGAAACAGCCTTACTAATGCAAAAAGAGATAATCCTCGAGGCACTTGAAAACAGGGAGATATGCATAGGTGTTTTTGTGGATTCTCGAAGGCTTTCGATCGCCTAAACCATCAAACACTACTCACTAAGCTAGAAAGATATGGAATCCGTGGCACTGCAGCTTGTCTACTAAAGTCCTACCTACAGCATCGATATCAATGTGTAACAATAGACCAGCATGTTTCAACCTTTCAACCTATAACCACTGGAGTTCCACAAGGAAGTATTTTAGGACCGCTACTGTTTATTATATACATAAACAACATAACAGATATCAGCAACCTTCCAAAATATCTTCTGTATGCAGACGATACGAGTCTCTTGTTTAGGGGCAATAACATTCCATTGCTCATTTCAAACATAAACAGTGTACCAGAAAAGTTGAAATCATAGAGCGCAGCAAATTCCTTGATAATAAATAGTAAGAAAACAAAAGCGGTACTTTTTCATTACCGTCAGAGCATCGTTACATCAAACATTAGGCTAAAAATAGACAATTCTATTATAGGGGTGGTAGACACAGTAAAAACACTAGGAATTTTCTTTAACAAGAACATGAGCTGGGACCCTCACATTAGCTCCACTTTAACCAATTTATCAAAGTGCGTCGGAATGCTCGCGAAATTTCGCTCCTATCTACCTGTATCGATTAAATTAATAATATACAACACATTATTCATGTCATATGTTAACTACTGTTTCCTTGTTTGGGGCACTACTACTCAAAATACAAAATACAAATACAAATACAAAATACACATGCTGCAAAGGAAAGCAGTATGTTACATTGCAAATGCTGACTACCTC